>NW_020524714.1:0-227651 GCF_003368295.1 Carassius auratus
TCATAATCAAAAGGGAGCAGTGGCTGACACATAGAGTGCGATCTGGATCCAGGTTAATCCAAGTCACTCACTTGAGATATTATAAATGTCACACGAGGGCTTTTCAAGAATCGCAGGGCTTTCATCCAAACCTGCGTTTAAACAAGTACAAATGACATGCTGACCTAAATGTGATCTCGATCTTCCACCAGGCATATGATGCACAGAGAAAGAGAGAGAAGGAAAAAAATGCAAACCGGTCAGCTAAACATATTCTGAGAAGATAAATATTCTCTATATATATACATATATATACATATATTTCCTACTTTATCCAGAAAAACACTTCAATTTTGCACTTTTCAGCTAGCAACCAACTGTTTTAAAGGGAATAAGTTAAATATTTTACATTACTATTACATTACTATATTTTACATTACTATTTCCATTAGTTAAAACAGATTACCACTGTAGAAAAAGAATGAATGTAAGAATGAATGAATGAATGACGGAAATAATTAATCAATGAATGAACGAACAAACAAATTAATGTAAAAAAAAAGCCTTTCTAATTAGTTTTTATTGTGTTTGGTAGAATTTAAAGTGGCTTTATTTCAGTGATAATATAAATGAAAATAATGAATAATGAAATTTCAGCTTTATTTCATTATTATTAATAATATTATTACTGTGTCTAAAGAACATAAGTTAAAAACATCCTTCAAAATATGTTCTATGTTCGGAAAGTAGGACACATGAATGACATGATGATAAATAATACATTTTTATTTTGAGGTGAACTCTACCTGAAATGGCCGTTAATATCATTTTCTGACTGGCTGTTTGAAAAGAAAACCTAGCAAGGGGTATTGAATGAAATTATTAATACAATAGGCCAGCTAAATTATAAATGATTTCCTGTAAAATGCTTCTGGCACTTTGGTTATGTTTTATTGCAATATCTTTGCAGCAGGTGCCATTGGTTCAACAAAGGATGTGTTATGCATAATTCTATTTAAAAAGCAAAGATTTTTGCCACATGGAGCAGCAATTAACATAATTGGACATAAATAAAACTAATTGGATGTGAGCAGGTTGATTCTGTAACAAACACCCCCCACAGCGAGCCCATATTCTGGCACAATCCCCATTTTCCTCCAACCTGGGACGGCTGATTTACTAGAACGGCAACAGAATCCCTCGTAGATTCATTGAAACTTTATCAAGATGCATACAATTACACATTCATACATTTCAGTTCAGTATGGCTGACCTGAGTCAGTTCTTTGACAGAGTGTGATATTAATCACTAAAATCTAGCTAGGGTTTCATGTACATTTTGCTCATGGGCTGCTGAGAAAAACAACAACACTTTATAAACACAGACATTCATGAAACCGTAAAGCACGGTTTACCATTCTGTCACTGACATCTGTATAACACTCAAAAATCATCTTGTCAGCATCTCTTCCACCGTTTAAGTCTGGGTCATAAATCAGCACTCAGTTTACCTCAAATCAAGTCTGAAATCATGATTTTCATCGGTATGTTAGCATGCTAGTGCAGGCATAAATGATAAGGTAAACACTTCTGAAGAAGCTGAAGAAAACAAATTAGATCGAGCGCAATCGCATAAATTGGACTGAAATTATTTCATCTGGGTATTTTTGTGTTCCCCGCTACGAACCCATGAGTCATCATTGCTTGCAAACGGTGACCATCTTCATGCAAATGGGCAAATAAATCTAATCACGCCCACTTAAACGAGCTTTTTTCACAGTCATCTTTATTACATCTCGTCAAATCTACCTTGTTATCTCACATTACAAAGAGGCACTGTTGTGTTTGTTTTTCATTTAATCTGGAATATTTGATTTATCCTGCTTAAAGTGATTATGCTGGTATTTCTCAGCACCAACCTGCATGTCAGTTAAATAAACAAAAAGCCCAGCTGAGCCGTAAACACAATCACCTTCCACACAACATACGTGACTGTGGCCACTTGGATTACACAAATAGTTCCTGGATGAACATGGAACATATTCTTTGACCCTACAGATAAGTTATATTTAAAGCCAGAGACTTGATTTGAGGTAAATGGATGGATCAGATTCAAATAAAGTCTTAGTAACCATCAAAAGCCCAAATACAATCAACTCTGGCATAATGGCTGACATTTTGGAATGGAAGTCACTTGTCTCAAGTTCTTGTTCTATGCACTTCATCTGAGCTTTAAGGAACTGGAAAAACACCTCAGATAATTATTCTCATTCTATGAAGAAGAAGTACTTCAAGTCCATTTTTAGTTTTGATAATTTTATGATAAGACAAATTCCATGGCAGAGTGAATCAGAAAGAAAATTATCTGTGAAGTTATTATAAGAAGTGAGAAGTTAAACCGGTCTGGTTCTTTAAAGATCAAACTTTGACTACTAATTTTACATTTTGGCCCCAACACAAAAGATCTGTTGCCATGAGACATGATAAACATGTTTAATAAGTCTTTGATATTTAGAAAGTTATAATAGCAAAGAATAAAAGTAGCAAAGTAAAAATCCATCCTATATATGTTAATTCTCTTCTTCTTACCAAGCCTGCATTTATTTGATGTAAAATACAGCAAAAAAGTAACATTGTGTTTGCTATTTAAAATAACCATTAATAATTATTATCAATAAAATTACAATATTTCTGACTATTCACCAAACTTTCTAGTCAATATGCAACAATTCAGCCTGAAGTTTACAATGTACAAATGTCTCCACCATTTACACATTCTGCCACGTTTCCCCTTAAAAGGTAGAGTGAAGTCAGAACTTTGATCTTTACATATTCCGCCCGTCTCCCCAGGGCTTTGTTTCACACAATGCTTCAGTAAAACCCTGGACCCCCTACAGTGACGGGTGCAGCCGGCAGCTCTATAAAACACTGACACTTTGGACATTAAAAAAAATCCCTTATGTGCTGGTGTTACATTTTCCAATTTCCAGTAAGCTGAAGGATATAGAAATCATGAATCTTTCAAACGAGTGGGAGTCAAACAGGTACTGCTAAGAATGACAGACCAGCTCAGCATGCCCATTACTCAACCGCATATTTTTTTCCCCATGCATTTCGCTCTGTTTCTTTAAATGAATAGTTTAGAGCGAGCTTGTATCTTGTGATTGATGAATGGAGGGGGAAAAAATTGTTTCCACAGACATGAGTGAAAACGCAGCACATGCAGAGGCCCATTGACTATAAAATATAATGTTTCTGCACATCAAAGAGGAGATTTCTTCAGGACACCATCAGAGTAATAAAATAAGAAGGTTTGAAATAGTTGCCTCAAAGAGAGACATATTCAGGCTGAATCAGAATAAACCTTTTTAAAAGGAGATTTACTGCAGCTTTTTTAGTATTTTATTATTATTGTATCATATTGTCACATTTATTTTTCTGTTTTGGTTTAGATTTCCCTGCGTTTCTGTTTTACCTGCCTTGACCTAGTTTTCCTAGTTTGACTTACAATGCAGGGACCCACTTTATATTAAGTGGCCTTAAACTACAATGTACTTACATTTTAATTAATGATTTAGTACAATGTACTTATGTGTACATACATGTTTTTACATTGTACTTATATAAAACTACACATAATTACATCTGTATTTAATTTCTGTAATTACATTTATAATTACACTGATGACCAATACTTTACACCTTAACCCAACCTTAAACTTACCCATACCTCCGGCCCTCTCCCTAACCTTACCCCTATCCCACCTCAATAGCAGAAAAAGTGTTTTACAATACAATATGAACACAATAAGTACATTGTACTTATTTTTTTATGTAAATACAGTAAATAGTAGTTAAGGCCACCTAATATAAAGTGTGACCCAATGCAGACTTACAATGGCCGCCGCATGCATGTATCCATCAACTCCACTACGTCACGAAAGTGCAGACTCAGAGGAAGACCACAAGGGTTTAGGGACAGTGCCTCTGCCTACTGGAAACTTTTTCAGGCTTCTGATTTGCCAACATGGGTTTATGGTTGATATTATATCACCACCTGTTAGCTTGGCATGCTTCTGGAAAGGGTTAGTTCACCAAAATAGCAAAATTATGTCATTAATAACTTATGTTGTTCCAAACCCGTAATACCTCTGTTTATCTTTGGAACAAAGTTTAAGATTTAGTCCGAGAGCTCTCAGTCCCTCCATTGAAGCTGTGTGTACGGTCTACTGTCCATGTCGAGAAAGGTAAGAAAACATCACCAAAGAGGCCTTGTGACATCAGAGGGTCAGTTAAAATATTTTGAAGCATGGAAAAAACATTTTGGTCCAAAAAGAACTAAAACTATGACTTTATTCAGCATTGTCTTCTCTTCAATGTCTGTTGTGAGAGAGAGTTCAAAAACAAAGCAGTTGTCATATCCGGTTTGCGAATGAATCATTCGATGTAACCGGATCTTTTTGAACCAGTTCACCAAATCGAACTGAATCGTTTAAAATGGTTCGCATCTCCAGTATGCATTAATCCACAAATGACTTAAGCTGTTAACTTTTTTAATGCGGCTGACACTCCCTCTGAGTTTAAAACAAACCAATATCCTGGAGTAATTCATTTACTCAAACAGTACACTGACTGAACTGCTGTGAAGAGAGAACTGAAGATTGAACACTGAGCCGAGCCAGATAACGAACAATAGACTGACTAGTTCACGAGTGAAGAACCGGTTGCATCGGTTTTTGGATTACCAATACTTCTTTCGGACAGTTCACTCAAATAATATAATATAATATAATATCTCCATTTGAAAAGGTTATGAAAGACATAAGGGTGAAAAAATCATGACAGAGTTTTAATTTTTGGTGAGCTGTTCCTTCAAGAGAAGTTTCTAGAAATATTAAAATAAATACAAGTTTGTCCACACTGAAAGTGAGCAATAGAAAAGAGGAAGTGTGGCATATTTATCTTTCCGAATCTGAAGAGGAACGGAAGAAAGAATGAAAACGCACCATAGAGAGCAGATGTCAGACTGTCAATATTTCATTACAAGACCTGGCCTCTCATTTTTAGGATACTTTTATTTCTTTTCACTCTGTCACTTTGTGGAAACTCGCTAACAAAGACTTCTGAGCGCAGTTTTGAAGTTTGACGACTCCTGAGGGTAGGCTCTTCATCAATGACCAGTGAAATCAATGCCAATAAAGCAGCCATTCAACAGCGTGTCGGCTTTTCTGCAATGAGGATAGTGCAAAACCCTCAAAGAGAAAGACAGAGAGAAAGAGTGTGAGGACATGGTCCATCACAGGAGGGAGGTGTTTCTAAGAAATCATCTTTTAGATGACAAGGAAAATTTAGATTTCTTTGCCTTTCACCTACCGTTAATATTAGCATGGCTTTTCACTTCCACATGACTTTCTCAATAAGAAATCATGGTGTTTGAACAAATCAGCATGTTTTGGTGATTCTCCAGGGTGGTTTGTCATAAGAGGGATGAAGGGGAAGTTTATCCGCCCTCATCCACCCCAAGGCCTGCTTGTATAACTCATCCATATTTCCCTTCCACTCCGTCTATTATTCATTTACCACACAGAAGCACAGACCCTCATTCACAGCACGCAATCCACACACAGCATTCATAAATACATGAGGGGCCACTTGATAAAGCAATTTAGAGTGCGTCCGACAGCACAAAGACACCTGGGATGTGTTCATGGAGATGGAATCGAGGTCAGCAGAAACATCTCTCTAGTCATACTGTAACCACACGCAGTGTCGCTGCAAGCAAAAATGGACCTCTTGGATTGTGCATTATTCAGAACTTCCTCTGTCGTTTTCAGATACAACATTAATCACAGTAGTGCCGACTTTAGTTTTCAGGCCAGTCTGTGTGTGTATGTGTGATTATTTGCATAACCTGCCAAACACTTCCTTATGACCAGACTGACCTTTATATCCCAAAACACAATGAATTATCACTTACACATAAAAACAATGATAATTCTCTATTTTCTATACATTTATTATGCTTGTTAATCATAAAAAAACTATCACTAGTTTATTTCAACTAAACAATTGCACCTAATTTGTAAACAACCACACTGACAAATTTGTGTAGAATCAATATAGCAAGTCAAGTATGTTTTAACTTACAGCAGTCACGCTATTATAAATCATTATAATAAATTTCACATTTATCGCTGGCTTTATTTAGGAGAAATAACTCCAGAAAATGTTTCTCATTCTCTTTCATTATTTGCTACCCTGTTTGGATCATTTCTTACACTTAAAGTAATAATATATCACAATGTTACCGTTAAACAAACAAATAAATAAAATCTGCACAAGCCTACGTAGTAAAAGTCTATATGGTGACACAAAAATTCTTTACAGTTTAAAAATCATCTGAGGATACATCTACTAAAGTGAAATACAAAAAAGTTTTGCTTGTATTTAACATATTTTGGTCACTATATAATTCCAACATTTTCATTAGTGCTGTTTTATAGGTTTGATGACTTTAATATTCTTCTGAAAAGCATAAAATAACGTAAGACCTGGCAACACTTTTTCTCTCATGTACAAGGGCAGGTACATTAAAGAAGGAGGGCTGGAAATGCTGGCGTACTGTGTTTTCATGTGAGGGTGGGTGTCTGCAGGCTTCACTGGGGGATTTTTAATAGTTTAAATCAAATGAGACTCAATCTAATACTTGATTTTCTCTTTTTAGTTTCAGTTACTGTGGTCTATGGGGCACTGCTGTTTCGCTGACATCTGAGATTGCTTCAACTATGTGCCTCTAATGAAGTTTGGATAGAGCAGCAGCACTGAGTCAAGCAGTCCAGTGAGGCTTCACTTTATGTCTAACACTGGAATTATTGGAATAAAAGACTTAAACATCAATATGCTTAAATTATGCTCTGTGTCTCTGGGGCAGTAACCCAGTATGGACAGTCCTGGAACAACTTATTGCACCTTTGTGAAATATAATGTTTGATTATCTCATATTTAAGATGAAGCTAAGCATCCCATAATAACACAACTCATAATAAAGGAGCTCATTTAGTGTATTGCTTTTAACTCATTAACAAACAACATCATGTTATTGGTTTGAGTATTATTACCGATTTGACATTTACGGACAAGTATTAATGATTTAAATTTATAGCGAAAAGTTCACTGCTACAAATCAGCCCCTCAATATTCTTCAGCAGGAACACACAGTGACCTTTTTGCTGACGTTAAAGGACACTTTGTTTATCAGATTACGTTCAGGTTTAACTGGTTTCTGTAACAGATCAGATCAGCTCTCTCTTCAAGAGTTTACCATTCACAGAACGAATGTTTATTGCTATAAGATGTGAATTCCAGCAGAATGTGGCTTGTGTCACATCCTCAACCATTATGTACAGTATCCTTTCTCTATCTTTCTCTTAACACTGGTTTATTGAACAAGACTTTTGACAGACAATTATAATTAAGGCTCATTGTGATGAGTGGGGTGGAGCCGAGTGCCGTGGGAATGGAGGGAGGCTGGTGGAGTGATTTGGAAATGAGTGCCACCTGCGCCACTCACCGGTCTCGAGTCCCACAAAGGAGACCAGAAGGATACAAAAGAGGAGCTACGACAGTGAAGGGACAAGAGAGGGCCAGGCCTGGGCTTTATTTTGTGTTTTGGTTTTGATTTGTTTGTGTGCGGCAGTCGTCCGTGAGGCGCTGTTTTGTGTTTATTTTTTTATTAAACTTTTAATTGAATGTTCACCGGTTCCCACCGCCGCCTTCCCGTGATTATGGAGTTTTTAAATGGTTACACTCATAAAAAAAGTTCCTGTGGTAACAAAAATATGTTACTTCTTGTATATTTTGCACAAAACGTCTGAATGGTGCTAAAAAGCACCATCAAAATTCTTCAAAACAGATAAAAGTAACTATACTAATATTTTATTGTGTTGATTCATAACCATATGTATACAGTTAGTAAACTGAGCGGTGCTAAAAAGTTAATGCTCTTTTTCATTCATAAATAGAATACCCTTTATACAGTAAACACCATCAAGACACATGGAGCTAGATATGTGCTCGAAACGTTAAAATGTATAATACAGTATAAGCGGTTTTGAGGAAGTAACATAGTATTTAGCGGTATGAAATTTTATGGTTGCACTTTATTTACAGTACGTGTACTAACATGTACTTATAGTATACTTACAGTGTATTTATCTAAGAAAGTTCTGGTAACACAAGGTAACTACATGGGGTAGGGTTAGGTTTAGGGGTAGGTTCAGGGTTAGTACCTAGTTATTAGATAGTTATACTATAATAAGTACCTAGTATGTACATGAGGAACAGGACTGTAAAATAAAGTGCTACCAATTTTATTTGCAGCCAATTTCCTTCATTATTTAAGTCACAATCATAACTTGTATGAAAAGGAATAACAGTTGTTGGTTGTTAACCGCTGATTAAGCTAATTATATGTTCAACCTGACGTCATTTAATTTGTATTTATGAGTGAATGTCAAAAAACTTTAGGTCCACATGAAACATGAAGGTCCACCCCAACAATAGATATAACATTTACTAGGGTGTAAGAAGATTTTACAAAAATGTACAAATGAGAATGAATTCATACAAATTAGCAATCAATTTGCCAAAATGTAGTTATGAATTGTCATGTGATTGAGTTGATATGTATAGGTGGGTTTTTGGAGTAGAGTAAATTTAGGTAGACCCTGGATTAAATAATTAGCCACTAATGTCTGGGAAAAAGGATATGAAATCTATTAACGTTCACCAGTAAAAAGCACAGTGTTATCAGAGGAATGTGAGCTGAAGAATCTGTTCTGAGCAACACTAATCGAGACGCACTGAGAGAAAGTAAACTAAAGCTGCGATGAGAGTTCAAAATAATTAATATTGTAAGTAAAATGTATCTTCTGTATTGAGTCCAAACAGAAGCCACAGCCATAACGATGATTGATGGTTGCCTGCACCCTTGGCATTTCACATCAGCATAAAGTTCCCACATTACGCGTGCGTGGGGGACCCGCTGGGACTGCGAGACTCCCTCTCGAGGCCCTGCTGAAGAGAGCCTGTCTCATCATTTATGTGGAGCAGTCTCTCCGGCTGTGTAAAAAGAATGGGAAATAAAGCTGAGGCCTAATCAAGGACCCTCATCAGTGGAGCCGGTGGCATTTTTACTGCTTTTGCCAAACGAAACAAACTCAATTACCATTAGAAAGCTGCCCCTCTAATGCGGATGAACAATGGCAGGCACTTGATGGATCCACACGGGCCGTTAGCATCTGCCTTCCTACAGCAGTCACTCAAACTTCGGCGTGCGGGCCTTCTAATGGCCGCGATAACGGTGACTCATTACGATGTCATATCCTTCATGCCTGACTTCTTGTCAACCCGGACAAAGACCTGATACATGCTCCAGGATAGCAGCCAATCAAATAGTTGGAAAATATGCAGGGGCCATTTTAAACTCCCTCTCTGTACAGACAGCGTTTAAGATTGACTGACAGTGGAAAACTGTGGGAAAGGACACTGAATGTATAATTTGGAATATATAAGCTCTTAGATTCAATATAGTTTTCCAATGAATGGTGGAAAATCATTTCCACCAGTGTGACAATACAGAAGCACAGCAATCCTCTTAAGCTAATTTTGCCCATCCGAAATATGAGAATGAGTCTGTTATGTTTGTTGATAGTGCTAAGAACAGCTTCCTCTTCTTTGTGGATTGTACTAGAGAAAAGAGGAAACTCATTTCTCATACCTTTTTATTTCCCTAAAACAACATTAACAGGACTTCTCACTTTTTTTGAAGCATTTCATGACATCCTGCAAACCGTATTTGTTTGAGCATATATAAGGTAAAAACACTAATATATGTTTATAATGTTTACACAGCAGAAATGCACTCATGACAGAAACAAAGCAGAAACAACATTACTGATAAAAAAACACCTAATGTTAAAATAAAAAAGTTCATCTGACATAATGAAAACTTGATCTATTTTTAAGTCAAAATAAGAGATTCATTTTCAAATTACCATTAGCATTTTCACACATTCATGCAGACATAAAGGGGAAAACACATAATGCATTAAGCAAGTTTTATGCATTAAATGACCAAAAACGTATATTGTATAAAAATAAATGAATGAATGAATAAATAAATAAATAAATACAAATTTTTCACTGTGTCTCGTTAAGAGACATATAACTCATAAGAAGCCGATGACTGGAGCAAAGAGTGCATTTTTCAGGAAGATTACTTTTAACAACTGGGAAGTGTAGAACAATGCTTTTCAGTGACATGCTAATTGTTGGACCTGTCTTTTGCATACAAACATAGTAGACAACATCATGACTTCTGTCACGTCGCTTCAGTAGCTCCGACAATTAAAACTTCAGGTGGAAGAAATTGTGTGGAGGAACGAAAAGTTGTCTGACAGTTTAGCAACATAATAGTTTTGGCTTGCCTGCTGATTTTGGCTTTTCTGAAGTCACAGAACAAAGCGACCCTGACGAAGCATCTTGACAGCCGGTAGTTAGAACCATTCTTTAATATAGAAGAATGTCTGACACTGTGTGCATTCAATATCTGTTTGATTTAAATGAACCCGTGAGTAACATGCCAGTGAGCAATTGAATAAAAACGAAATTAAGAACATTTGCTTTCCCAAAATTATAATTTGAGTTCATCTGTCTTCTGTGCTTGATTTTCTGACACTGGAATGAGTAGTTGTGAAGTTTTCAAAGTATTTTTTTTCCAGATACTGATAGAGATCCTGAGAGAGAGATAAAAAAGTACAATCTTGCCTTATCTCTATATATTTCAGGATTCCCGTAGTTCTCATGAACCTGCTAACTTCCAAGTTTGATGCTAATGTTAAAATTAAAATTACATTTTTATAGAAAATACTTTTTTTCTGTTAAAAGCGGTTGCACAGTTACAGAAAATAAGTCTTTCCTTTATGTTCACCAGTCCAATCACAGAAGATTGTAACATGTTGCCAGTTCCTTTTTGCATAAATACTTGAACCATATCCACAAACACATTCACATCAGGAGTACAATGAAGTAGGAAGGATATTATTTAGTTAAATACGACTTAAAGCTTTGTTTAATGCTTCACATATACACTTCATAGTTAAAAGGTTGTAGACATCTAAACTGCACTGAAGATGTTTGGGCATGTGAATGAGAGTATGGATAAAGGCTCGATAATGGACTTAGAAGAAAGAGTAGAGAAGATAGCTGATATTTATGTGAGTGCCGAGGCTGTAAGAGATATGAAACATAAGAAAGACAAAGAGGACTTTGACACCCAAACACTGAAGACCCAAGCATCTCAACACACAGGTAACTGAGATTAATTGTTAATACATTTACTCATAAAAGCTGATGTAAACTGGATGGAGAAGAAAATAGACTAATATAATGTCTGTTTTTTTCAGGAAGTGATTCAGTGAAGGTCAGAAGCTCCAGAGCAGCTGTTGTGTGTTTGGTTCTGCTGTGTGTTCTTCTGCTGACTGCAGTCATAGTGCTGTGTTTCATCTTCACTCAAGAGAGACAACAGCTCTTATCTAAGAATGAAAACCTGACCAGTGAGAGAGAGCAGCTGATACTCAAGAACACAAATCTGACCAATGAGAGAGAGCAGCTAATACTCAAGAACACAAACCTGACCAGTGAGAGACTGCAGCTTATCCTCAAGAACACAAACCTGACCAATGAGAGAGAGCAGCTAATACTCAAGAACACAAACCTGACCAATGAGAGACAGCAGCTTATCGTCAAGAACACAAACCTGACCAATGAGAGACAGCAGCTTATCGTCAAGAACACAAACCTGACCAATGAGAGACAGCAGCTAAGAAGTGATCTTCTGATTTGTGGTAAAGTTTCTTTCATCTATGTAGTTATTTGCTATTTACCTTATTAATTTTTATGCATCTGTAGGTTGAATGAGTTTCCCTTCTTGTGTTTTCTGCTTCCACTTATTCTTGTTCAAATCAGATTGTTATAAAAGGGCAATGTCTAAGTAGTAGAATTGGGATTGGGCCTTAGTAACTGGTGTATATAACATATGATCATAAATGAGGATAAAAAGCTATAGCTGAACTGGTTGTGTTTACAGTTGGATGGATTTTCTATCAGTCCAGTTTTTACTACATGTCCAATGAGACAAAGAGCTGGACTGAGAGCAGACAAGACTGTCAGAAGAGAGGAGCAGATCTGATCATCATAAACAACAGAGAGGAATATGTGAGTGTAATAATGCATCTTATAGTTTTTGGCAGCTTAATGTGAAATGGTCAGATGTAACGTGTCTATTTATGACAGAAATGTGCAACTGTGTTGTCTGCTCAGTATTTTGTTCAGAACAAGTCTGGTCCTGCTGCTGTTTATATTGGTCTGACTGACAGTGAAGTGGAGGGCAACTGGAAATGGGTTGATGGCAGCAATCTGACCTCTGGGTGAGAAATCACTGAATTGAACTCATTATTATTTAATACATAATTCTTACAGTCAGTATCATATCACACAGAAAGCAGAACTGAACATCTAATGCTGATCTGTAGTTTCAGCTCCTGGGCACCTGGACAGCCAAATGTAAACAATCAAAAAAACGAGGACTGTGTTATGACTGTTGCTGTGGCTCGGACAGAGTTTTCTAATTTAGTAGGGTGGCATGATGTTGCATGTAATAATGCTTTTAAATGGATCTGTGAGAAGAGGACTTCACAGTTCATACTTCCGTAGGAAACATCGCGCACCTTTTGACACAAGTTCAACAATCCAAAACTTTTGTAACTGATTCTCATCTAAAGCATTTTTTCTCGACTTTTTCCAGGAGGACGTTAACCACTGAACATTTTTAATGTCTTCTTTGTCAGACACACATTTCATAATCTAATGAGCTGATGAGTTGAGTCAGGTTTGTTTAATTAGAAAGACATACAAAGTGTGTGCAAAATTGGATTCCAGAAGTGTTTTATATGACCAGAAATGCCTTGTGAGTGAGAATCAAAGAACATTCTATCATATAAACGAGATTCCAGTCTTCAGTTATTATTTGTACATTTTTTTTTTTCATTATACATTATTATTTCATCCCAGGTTTGGTTTGTAAACCTTTTTTCAAAGGTATAAAGTATATGTGACGTAAAAGTTGCAATAAAACATCATTGTTACAGTAAACTTAAGATGATCCAAAATCAATACAGTACTTCACAAACACATGCTTTACCAGATAAACATTAAACGGCAAGTTAGCCTATTATTATTATTATTATTATTATTTATTTATTTTTTTTACTTTGAATTTAATGGTTTCAGTCATTTTAAACAAGCATGCAAACCTAGAATAGAATAAGACTGGAATATTGCTTAAAATCTTTTGAAACTCTGTTTGTTGATGTTTTGACAGCTCTCTCTTGATTTAATGTAATTCTGTAAAACTTAAACTAAATGTGGTATAACATTTCTTTAAAATCACTCTAATTTCTTGCATTTGTGGTTTACCGAGACTCTCCATAGCCATAATGGTATCTATACTGTACAAACTATATTTTCTCGCTCAACACCAAGCCTAAACCTAAACCTCCTCACAGAGTACAATTTTTTAATTACATAATACACTGTTTTGTATGTTTTTTTGTATGCTTTACTCATAAATCATGTTTACATTAAAGTACCCATGTCATTATACACATTTGTGTCCTATCAATCATATATACCAGTACACACACACACTCACACATACACACACACACACACACACACACTACTTACTGTGGTTCATCATTCAGTTCACGTTTTTCAAGAGTGCACAACTTCATTCATATCATATGTTATTTCCAGGAGTGTTATCACAAGTCTCTCTGTTGCTGATATACCAGATGATATTCGAGTTAATTACTTAAAATGCAAATAGCATCATTGAAACAAAACAAAACAAACAAATAACAACAACAACAAAAACATTTTGAAAAAAATCTTCTTTTTGTGTCAGTTTATATTTGAATGTAAAATTATGAGTGGTTACATTTACACAATGAAATTTAATGTACAGTAAATAGTAACTAAATGCAGCCATAGCTAAAACCATAAACTGATCACTGCTCTGGACTCTTGATGTAGCAGCTACAAAAAGTATTCCAGCAGCATCCAATGTAAAAATGTAGAAGCCCACCGTGTCCTGCAGTGGGTTGGATTTCCTTTCTGCACAAATACTGGCCACACAAACACAGATGAGGAACACAACAAAGCCCACTCCAGAAGAGAAACCAGTGTGAGTTTGTGAGTGTCTTGACGACACCAAAACGGTCTGAAAGTAAATATAGAAAAATGGACAGAGAAGATGGGAAAAGCACTGATAACATTTATGAAAATGATGTCATAAGTGATCAAATTGGAATAGACTCAATGCAAGGAAAGTCATCAGAACTCACAGGTTGTGAGATTAATAATACACTAAGTTTTCATGTTTTATATTTATATGTGCTGTGTTAAGAACATAAATAAAGAGAATAAAGTCATGCTTGTTAATACACAGGAAGTGATTCAGTGAGGATCAGAAGCTCTAGAGCAGCTGTAGTGTGTTTGGTTCTGCTGTGTGTTCTTCTGCTGATTGCAGTCATAGTGCTGTGTGTCATCTTCACTCGAGAGACAACAGCTCTTATCTAAGAACACAAACCTGACCAGTGAGAGAGAGCAGCTAAGAAATGAACTTCTGACTCTTGGTAAAGTATTTGCTATATAGCAGACATTGCTAAAGCATGGAGTTAAAGATGGCATTCACATTTTTGTCCACTGAGAGGAAGAACTGGGACGACAGCAGACAAGACTGTCAGAAGAGAGGAGCAGATCTGATCATCATAAACAACAGAGAGGAAAATGTGAGTTTTGTGTACATGTGTGGTTTTTAGCTTCTAAATGAAAGATGCACATGGAATGTTGTCTGTTAATTATATAAAAGCATTTAATTGTTTCATCTGCTCAGGAGTTTGTTAAGAAAATTACTGAAAAAAAGAGAATTCTGGATTGGTCTGACTGACAAAGAAGTGGAGGGTAGCTAGAAATGGGTCGATGGCACCAACATGACCTCTGGGTGAGAAATCACTGAACTAATTATATTATGTAATAAATGATTCTAACAATCACAGAAAGCATCACTGAACATTTAATGATGATCTGTTTTTGCAGGTTTTGGGCATTTGGAGAAGCCTTTTGGACTAAGAATAGAGAATTATTCTTCAGGCCGGCCGTTGTGTACGCTTTGATCCCGGTGGGCTCTCTTCGAGGAGGGAGTCTTCGCCAACGTTCCTCGCGATACCGGTCCCACTTTAGCCGAGGCGGAACGGTGCTGGCATTCGTTGGGTTCGCAGATCGATCTGTTGGAGGGAATGGAGACAGGCACGTCCTTATCTCCTACCATACCCATCAGATCTGCCCGATTCCTGGGTTCGGAAGCCTGAGCTTCGGTTTTTCCCTCCCGAGCATCGGGCTTGACGCTCCGCATTTCTTTCTCCGAGGAGATTGACACGGAGGGCGTTGGCGAGCTTTTAGTTGCACAAACATAAAGTTGCATAAGCATATACAATAAACAGTGTTATGCGTAACACTATACGAGCAGCTATTTAATCTCCATTAATCGATTAATATTGTTTGTATGACTAAGCTATTCACGCGCTGTCGAGGCAACGCGTGTATTACATCATTTTTTTGATGTGATTTTTTCCATACCCGACCACTTGTCTGGTTGTTTAAACTCCATTTAATAAGGAGGAGTTAGTTCTATCACTTCAATGTGTACTTTATCTAAATATAGACCGTGTTTACTTGTCTGATTGTTGAATTTTATTAGATTCTGAGGAATCTAATGACCGTTATCTAACTTCGAGAAGTTCAATATATCACTTCAATGTGAATTGTATCTCAATCCAGACCGTGTTTACTTTTCTGATTGTTTGATTGCATTAAATTCTGAGCAATATAATGACAGTTATTGAACATTTGAAGTTAGATGTACTGGAGGGACTGCTGGGTGGGCCTCTTACACCAGAGTTAGCAGCTTGGAAACTACTGCCAAATGTATCTCAATGGGTCCTGCACACGGTAGAAAGAGGCTATCGCATTCAGTTTGGCCATCCACCGCCGACATTCAATGGGGTTACACCGACAGTAGTCGGCCCCCAGCAGGCTCTGGTGATGGAACAAGATGTGAATACCCTATTAAGGAAGGCGGCCATCGAGGTGGTCCCTCTTCTAGACAGGGAGTCCGGGTTTTACAGCCGGTATTTCATAGTTCCAAAGAAGGATGGGGGGTTGCGTCGGATCTTAGACTTACGTCATCTAAACCTCTCGGTAATGTCACGGAAGTTCAAAATGCTCACTGTTAAACAGGTTGTAGCTCAAATCAGATCCGAGGACTGGTTCGTCACAATAGATCTCAAAGACGCATACTTCCATATATCCATGCTTCCACAACACAGGAAGTCTCTGAGGTTTGCTTTCAGGGGCAAAGCCCACCAATATCGAATACTTCCCTTCGGCCTTGCACTCTCACCCCGCACGTTCACGAAATGTGTAGATGCGGCTCTGGTATCCCCCTGTATGCAGGGCATCTGCATTCTGAACTATATCAACGATTTAATCTCAATCAGAGCAAATGCCGGTTCGACATCGAGATGTCGTTTTCGCACATATGGGGGAGCCAGGTCTGAGACTGAATGCCCAGAAGAGTGTACTTTCTCCAGTTCAGAGAACCACCTATCTAGGCGTAGTGTGGGATTCGACCATGATGCAGGCACATTTGTCTCCTGCTCGGATCGAGTCAAACCTTACCTCAGTCAAGAGAGTCAGAGAAGGCCAGTCACTCACTGTCAAGCAGTTTCAGTTAGGGCTTATGGCAGCTGCGTCCAACGGGATACCTTTTGGCCTCCTGCACATAAGACCCCTACAGTGGTGGCTCAAGACCAAGGGATTTTCCCTGTGGGGTGAATCGATTACGAGCTATCAAGGTCACGCGGCAATGCCTTTGTGCCTTAGACATGTGAAAGAAACCTTGGTTCTTGAATCAGAGCCCGGTGCTGGGAGCTCTTGGTCGCTGTGTAATGCTAGCGACAGACACATCCCTCACCGGTTGGGGTGCAGTCATGAGTGGCCACCCTGCCCTTGGTCTGTGGAGCGGTCGCCATCTGACATGGCATACCAGTTGTCTAGAGATGCTAGTTGTGCATCGAGCATTTAAATATTTCCTCCCAGACCTGAGAGGTCACCATATGTTGGTGTGCACCGACAACACATTGGCGATCTCTTATATCAGTCACCAGAGTGATTGGCATTCGTGCCCCTTGTACAAGCTGGCACACCATATCTTTCTGTGGTCCCAGGACAAACTCCTCTCATTCGGAGCAGTGTATATTCCTGGGAGATTGACTGTGGAAGCAGACATACTGTCGAGACAGGGGCCGAGGCCCGGGGGGCTTCACCCCAAGGTGGTGAAGTAGATATGGAGAGTTTTTGGACCTCTTTGCGACTCAAGAGATATCACAATGTCCCCTCTGTTTCTCTCTAGTTCATCCAGCTCCTCTGGGACTGGACACTATGGTACAGACCTGGCCGAGGCTTCGTCTGTACGCTTTTCCCCCTATTGCTCTGCTCCCGGGAGCCATAGCTGCTTACCACGTCCCTTTCAACGGTCAGTCAGTGGGTAGACACCCCCTAGTTACACGTTTCCTCCACGGTGCGCTGAGGCTGAGAACTCCAGTACGGTCCTGTGTTCCCCCCTGGGACTTGGTTGTGGTGTTAGAGGCTCTTTGTAAAGCTCCATTTGTGCTGATTCATGAGTATTACTGGCTATTACTTCTCTAAAGAGAGTTGGAGTCCTTCAGGCCCCCTCAGTGGCCCCTACCTACTTAGACTTTGCCCCTGGTATGGCCAAAGCATTTTTATACCCTCGAGTGGGTTGTGTTCCTAAAGTTCCCTCTGTTACGCCACAACTCATAGTACTGCAGGCCTTCTGCCCTCCTCCCTTTCGGGAGCCAGACCAGGAGAAGTTAAATTGTATAAAATAAACTGATGAAAGCAATATTTTCAGCTAATTTTAGCTTCAATCCTAATTAAACACACCTGAACCTGAAGTTTTCAGGATTACAAGAAATTGTAAGGTGTGTGTTGATGCAGCTGATGCTTCACAATAGAGGTAATAATCACAGAGACTGAAATAGAATTTAAACAATAATAAAAACATTGTGTGTACGTATAAAGTACAAGTTAAAACAACCTCTTTTAAAATACACATATGTATTAATGAAATAAACAAACAAAACCATTTCACAAATAATCAAGACATTAACAGAAATGGAAGTGGAAATTAGGAAATTATTTAGCAGTATTATTCAGTATTGTTAATTACTCAATGCTTAATTGGGCTTGACATTAGTTTCTCAAGAGTTCACATCTTCATTCACATATTTGTTCTTGATGATCCCTAACGATTTATCAATTAATTATTCCAGTCTGAGATCCACCTGTCTTAGAGGTTCCTGCATAACAACTGGTTTTTTGAAAGTAATGAAGTAGATCCTCAGCCATCACCATGAGACCATCTTAAATGCTAGAATGAGACAATCTATTAAGTGCGTACTAATAAAGTAAAATACTAATAAAACTTAGTTTTGGAAAAATACTATGTATTACAAATCATTATATTATTTGGCTTTCTATTAATGCAATACACTGAATGACAGGCGTTTTGTCTCCCAGTACTGGCAGTATTGCGTTTATTGAGTAATTTATATAAAAAAATAAACAAAATAAAAATAAAAGCATGCTTTCATGTCCAAAAACATTATTTTTCTCTTACATTTCATAATAAATTCAGACAAGCTCAGTACCGAATTGTTTTTCATCAGTTTATTTTCATGAAAAAATTCACGTGTTCCATGGATTAAAGACTGTTTTCATTTACTCGTGCCTCTCGTGTGCTTCCAAAATAACAAAGTGAGACAGAAGAACAGACCAAAACCATTACATCTGTGTGTCTGTCTTTTTTTTTTTTTTTCAGTTTTCTTATGGATCCCTCATCCGCCCTGAATACATTTTCTTCCTGCTGGAGCAGGGGGAAAGATCTCTTGAGGGTCGGGTCATATGAGACTGTTCCTGGAGGTACCACATTACACCAGCTATCCGGATGACATGTTCTGCAAGTTCTGCAATGCAAGCCTAAGACCTGATGTAGAGCACCACCATCCAGATATAGCCCTAGATATAGAATTTCTACGCCTTCATGGAGTGGATAATGGCGAGAAATGGATCTCCATCTCCACTCCAGACCCAGTTCCCAGCTCATCATCACCCCAAGCGACCAGGTGGAGGATCGCCACGGACGAGGAGCTTAACCCATTAGATGAGGTGCAAGAGCCAACGACCATGCCCACCATAAGGGAGCAAGCCATGGATGGTGAGAGTGCGGAGTGGAGCTCTGCCACTGTACCACAGCTGAGGGTGACCTTAGGATGGACCTGGATAGAGGAGAGGCAGAAAATTATTTAATTGACTGGGGGGCTGACCTGCTCATTCTACTCCCTCCTTCTTCAGAGCCCCCTGTTATTCCTGTTCCCATATCCAGCCCAGACCCCATGTTCACCCCTGAAGAGGCTCCTGATCCTGAGTTTAGCCTGAGAACCCAGAGATATTTGAATACCCTCCCACTCCTGCCTCTTCCACCCCTGTTGTCTGGCAGCCCCTCTTCTTGCCCTTAGCCAACCATCAATACGGTGCAAGCACCGCAAGTCTGCCACCTTCTATTGTCGCCATATCTGGAGAATCCCTCTCCTCACCCTTCAGCCTCTGAGGCCCGGACTCCGCCTCGGCCCTTAGAACAGGTGTCTCCACCTTGGCTCCTAGCTCCCTCGCCTCCACAGTCACCTGTCGATCCGCCAGCTTCACCAGGCTCCCTTGTCCCTTTCTGCTCCACCTTGGTTGGGCATCTACCCACCATTGCTCCTCTGGCTGCACCGTTCAACCAGCTTTATTAGTTTCCTTCCTCCCGCTAGCTCCACCGTGGTCCTCAGTCACTCTGGCTCTAATACAGATCTCTGAATCTCCACCTCGGTCACCAGAGCCCTCTGCAATCAACTGGCTTGTTGGCTCTCCGTCTCCTCCATGGCTCCTCCCTCAGTCAGCTCCAAAATTGGTCAACATTATGGCGGTTGCCTAGGTCCAGCTGGACTCCTCCTGCTCCAAGCCCCTCCTGTCTCCTCCCTGGACTCTGTCTGTTGGGAAGGGGGCGAGATGTCAGGATAACGGACCTGTTTGTTGTGTTTTGCCCGTCTTTGTTCTTGGTTTTGCTTATATGGAATTTTTCCTGTGCTCATTTAGTTTGTTTATGGTTCCTGACACCTGTGTTAGTTAATTATTCCCAGTATTAAAGTCCTTGCCTTTGTGTTCTGTGTTTGTCGGTTTTGTCTACTCAATACGTTGATGTGTTTCCTGCTGTCTCAAGCGTTGATATACCTTGTGTTCCGTGGATTAAAGACTGTTTTCATATACTCATGCTTCCTAAGTAGCAAAGTGTGAAAAATATTTTTTACACATGATAGAGTGTATAAGTAATCAGTAAATAATTATGGCATTTAATAGGCAGTGTTTACACAATATAAAAACATGTGACATTAGTTTTTAAAGATGTGTCTAATGTACAGAACTGTGCTTAGTGTTTTCACTGAGTTTGTCTCAAGTACAACTGTACTTGAGACAAACTCTGTACTAAAAAACTAAAAAAAACTGTAACTTATAGATGAAGGCCTGATAATTAACAATAGCAACAGTAGAATGCTTAAATTATTTTAACAAATACAGTATATCTATAAAAAAGTATTTTATTTAAAAAATCTGTAAGAAAGTTGACAGTTAGCTCACTGCTCTACAGGGATGCAACAGAACCTGAACAGATTTAGCCCAAATTTATGAACACAAGTTTCTTTAAAAATTAAACCCTCTTAAAATCGCTGAATAAGAGCTCCTAAACCATCAAGCATAAATAAAGATCAGCTCTCTTTTCAAAACATCTTTAAAATGTTCCCAAACACCAGCCAACATCAAATGATCAAGCCTCTGAAGACTTTATACAGATACTGAGTAATCTGTGATAATAAATGCATTTGATCCTCATTTACATGTTCACAATCCACATTGTTGAAACATATTTATGATGATGCTCTGCAGCAAGTTCCTTTATGTGTAAATAACATTTAACTTTTCCACGAAACAGTTCCTTTCTGCATAATTAAATAGCTACACAAACACAGATAAGGAGCAGAACGGTCCACCAAAAGAGAAACTAATGTTAGTTTGTTGACATCTTAACAACACCAAAAAACATAGTTAGAAAAAGTGAACAAAAATATTGAAAAGGGAAAATGCACAGAGAAAATGGGCAAAGGAACACAGATATCTATGAAAATGACTTTGTTACTAAAGGTAAATTTGGAAGAATGATCGTGGACAGTAATGCTATGAGAATCCAGTCATCTGAACTCACAGGTACTGAGAATGCATTTCATCACACAAAATTATAGCACAAATTTGATAAAGCAGCTCATATCCATGAATGAGTATCTGACTATAGAGAGAAAGCAGCTAAAACTGGAGAAGAATGATCTTGAGAGTTGTCTTGGTAAATTGTGTATGTTTCTTTGGTCTTTTTAGTAGACTAGTTGTAATGACATGGGTTACATGAGGAAAGGGGTCATAGTATTTTTTATTATAACTATTTATTTATTATTTATTTTTATTTTTTAGCTTCCAGAAATGTCAGTTTTGGAAAGTTTGACGATAACAATTAGAATAATCAAATAGTGGCAGGTTTCTGGTATAACATTTGAACGTCTGACAGAACAAACATTCTGAAGTAAGCTGAACTTCTATAAATACTTGAAACATTTCCACACATCTGGAGTATAATAGGGTCCAGATCTGATAAGATGCTAGTATTAGCTGTTTTTTTTTTAGTATTATTTGTTGATATCTTAAAAAAAAAATAGCCTACATTTAGGTTACATTTTAGAATACCTTTGTCTTCACTGAAAGTCTCTTACCTAATCTGAATTAGATATGACTCAGAAAATGGACACAGGAGCAAGACAAAAGAAGACAGATTTCTATGAAAATGCTGATGCTATGAGAGGTAAATTCACAATGGAGATAAAAGACTCATATACAATGAGAATCCAGCCATCTGAACAGATAGATACAGACTGTAATAATATTTCCTCATAAAAAATAATGCCACAGACAGGGCTGGCCCATGGTATAGGTGGAATAGACAAATGCAAGGGGCGCAAACAATATTTTTTCTTATAACCGACACTACTTCAATACTATGAATTTAAAATATATATTAAAAAAAAACTATCGTCCCACAAAAACGTAACTATTTTATTGCTCTCCCGGTGGATGGTCAATATTCCCTGCACAGCCGCACTTCTACAAACATCAGTTGCACATTTTTATGGAGCCCCGCACATGATATGCAAGAAAAAAAATAAATAAATTGTGCGCACGATTGACTAATTAGTTCCCTCAATTTACTAAAACGTGCACACGACTACTATTGTGTTCCCTCGATTTACTATTGCGTTTGATCAATTTACTATTGCGTTCGCCTTATTTCAATTCAGCCTTAAATTTTTTCTTGCGTGTCACGTGCGGTGCTCTGTACATTTTAATAATATTTTTACGCTATATTTGTGTAGTATTTGGGTATGTAAGGTATTTTAAATTTGAATTTGCTAATTTAGTAATGTTTGTATATAACTGGGCTTAAATGTATTGTACTTTGTTAGTTCAAGTTAGATAATGTTAACAAATGATTACCTTAGTTCTGTAATTATCATTTTTGTTTTGTTTTTGTTTTTAAGAAAATGTAACACTCAATAGTCACATATACTCCTACATTTCTCTTTTCATATCCACTTTTGAAATATCTAGCTATGCAGTTTCTGTGTGAATGTTTAAACACAATGTTGGTGGAATGGGTTGTGAGGGAAGTGGCAACAGGTAAAATCTTGCCTAGGGCAAGACAAAGCAGTTACAGTATGTACATGTGCTGTATTGAATGCCAGTGAAGGGACTAACAGCATCTCTGTGTTCCTCAGGAAGTGATTCAGTGAAGAGCAGAAGCTCCAGAGCAGCTGTAGTGTGTTTGGTTCTGCTGTGTGTTCTTCTGCTGACTGCAGTCATAGTGCTGTGTTTCTTCTTCACTCAAGAGAGACAACTGCTCTTATCCAAAAATGAAAACCTGACCAATGAGAGAGAGCAGATGATGCTCAAGAACACAAACCTGACCAATGAGAGAGAGCAGCTAATATCCAAGACTGAAGACCTAACCAATGAGAGAGAGCAGCTAATATTCAAGAACACAAACCTGACCAATGAGAGAGAGCAGCTAATATTCAAGAACACAAACCTGACCAATGAGAGACAGCAGCTAATACTCAAGAACACAAACCTGACCAATGAGAGAGAGCAGCTAATACTCAAGAACACAAACCTGACCAATGAGAGACAGCAGCTAATACTCAAGAACACAAACCTGACCAATGAGAGAGAGCAGCTAATACTCAAGAACACAAACCTGACCAATGAGAGACAGCAGCTTATCCTCAAGAACACAAACCTGACCAATGAGAGAGAGCAGCTAATACTCAAGAACAAAAACCTGACCGATAACAGAGAGCAGCTAAGAAGTGAACTTCTGATTTGTGGTAAAGTTTCTTTCTTCTATGTAGTTATTTGCTATTAAACTTATTTTTAATTGTATATGTAGGTTGAATGAGTTTCCCTTCTTGTGCTATCTGCTTCCACTTATTATTGTTCAAAACAGATCGTTATTAGGGGTGCTCCGATCACGATCAGCCGATCGTTAATGCGCATCTCGTCAGTAAAGCCGGTTCTCTAATCAGCTGTTAATTCCATCAGGTGCGTGATTTCACATAGAGCAGCTGTTACTACACAGAGCCGTTGTTAACTGAGAAGATGCGCCAAAAAACGCTGAAAATGAAGTGGATTTGCACATCTTCTCTATTAACAATGGCTCTGTGTGAAATCACGCACCTGATGGAATTAACCGCTGATTAGAGAACCGGCTTTACTGACGAGATGCGCATAACGATCAGCCGATCGTGATCGGAGCACCCCTAATCGTTATGCTGCTTCATGCAAACTGGTATTTATTACCATATTATTTTAATGTACATGTAACAAACATTCGTAGTCACGGGAAGAAGGAGGTGGGAACCAGCAAACATTTAAATTAGACTTTAATAAACACAAAGTGCGACGGCCCCTCGCGGACGACTGTTGTGTACAAACAGAAGCAAAACACAAAATAAAGTATGTCTGTACCAAAAATTGATTTACTGTTTCCTGCAATTTGTGGTATAGCAGTTAATGAATCGGTAGTTTCCACACATCCACAAAACTAGTTAATGTCCACCTTGAAAAACTGGGTGAAAAGAGCTGATATTTTTAAAGCATGATGTGGTTAAATTGGGTTGCGGTCTTAGTAACTTTAGTGTATATAGCATATGATTATAAATGAGGATAAAAAGCTATAGCTGAACTGGTTGTGTTTACAGTTGGATGGATTTTCTATCAGTCCAGTTTTTACTACATGTCCAATGAGACAAAGAACTGGACTGAGAGCAGACGAGACTGTCAGAAGAGAGGAGCAGATCTGATCATCATAAACAACAGAGAGGAATATGTGAGTGTAATAATGCATCTTATAGTTTTTGGCAGCTTAATGTGAAATGGTCAGATGTAACGTGTCTATTTATGACAGAAATGTGCAACTGTGTTGTCTGCTCAGTATTTTGTTCAGAACAAGTCTGGTCCTGCTGCTGTTTATATTGGTCTGACTGACAGTGAAGTGGAAGGCAACTGGAAATGGGTTAATGACAGCAATCTGACCTCTGGGTGAGAAATGACTGAATTGAACTCATTATTATTTAATACATAATTCTTACAGTCAGTATCATATCACACAGAAAGCAGAACTGAACATCTAATGCTGATCTGTAGTTTCAGCTCCTGGGCACCTGGACAGCCAGATGGAAGCAAACAAGTAGATGAGGACTGTGCTATGACGGTAGCTGTGCCTCTGCCAGAGTTTGCTAATATAGAAGGGTGGCATGATGTTGCATGTAATAAAGCTTTTAAATGGATCTGTGAGAAGAGGACTTCACAGTTCATACTTCCATAGGAACACACACACCTCTTGACACAAGTTCAACAATACACAACTTTTGTAATTGATTCTCATCTAAAGCAGATTTTCTCAATCTTGTTCCAGGAGGACCTATAACATTGAACATTTAATTATTTATTTTTTTCCTTTGTCAGACACACATTTCATGTGCCGGTGTTTCTTCTAATGAGCTGATAAGTTGAGTCATGTATGTTTAATTAGAAAGACTTTTTTTAGGAGTCAGTAGTGCCGTCAGCATTTAGTAATGTTTCAGTAGTTTTTAAAATATTTATACATTATTATTTCATCCCAGGTTTGGTTTGTAAACCTTTTTTCAATGGTATAAAGTATGTGAGATGATTACAGTTAAGTTAAGATGATCCAAAATAAATGTTTACAAACACACATGCTTAACCAATTAAAGGGCAAGTTAGCCTATTATTGTTTTTATTATATATATATATATATATATATATATATATATATATATATATATATATATATATATATATATATTACTTTGAACTGACCGCTTTCAATCATTTTAAACAAGCATGCAAACCTAGAATAGAATAAGAGTGGACTATTGCTTAAAATCTTTTTAGAGAAAACTCTGTTTGTTGATGTTTTGACAGCTCTCTTGATTTAATGTAATTCTGAAAAGCTTGATTAAACTAAGCTTGGTAAAACATTTCTTTAACATCTCTCTGATTTAAATATACATATACTTTCAAGAGTGCACATCTTCATTCATATATTATTTCCAGCAGTTATCACAAGTCGCTCTTTTTCTGATATACCAGATAATATTTGAGTTAATTACTTAAAGTGCAACGCAGTGTTAACCCACTGAAGCTGAAGCCAACTGCGCGGCACCTGACTTTATAGCTTCCTGGTCGCTACGTCACCCCGCCTGTGACGCCAAACCCTTCCATTGGACAGATTGCACACGAAATTCAGAGTTGATCTTGCCAAAGGTGTTTTCCTAAAGCATTCAATGCAGTGTCTCATTCCTGCGAGGAACTAGGATTACATTCATAACCTTGGGAAGTTTACAGTTAGTGCAACTATCCTTTCTCTCAGTAAAAGGCATAGCATGTTGGCATAGCATTAATAAAATAAGCAACCAAAAGAAGAAGAACCAAAAGATGGAGAACAGATCCCTGTAGAGGTGTTCAGTTTTGCTTTAAATATGTTAAATATTTAAATCCCACCTGAGAAGCCTGTCAGGACAGGAAACCCTGATAGTTCATAATGTTTCATTATCAATTTTCAAAAGACTTTTCATAAGTTACTTTCACTCAGCACCAAAAAAGTGTTTTTATTAGGGCCCGAGCACTGCAGTGCGAGGACCCTATTGAAATTGCTCCATTTATTTGATTTAAAATTGAACTGCATCAAGGTCACTAAAATATGTTTCAGTATTGACAAACCCCAACAGTTAATGACAGTAGATCTGTTAAAAAGTTTCCCTCCTATAAAATCATTGAATAACTCATCTTGAAGAACGTATCCACTGTCAAAATGTACAATCCCACCGTGTCCTGCAGTGGGTTGGATTTCCTTTCTGCATAAATACTGGCCATTCAAACACAGATGAGGAACACAACACAGTCCACTCCAGAAGAGAAACCAGTGTTAGTTTCTTGAAGACACCAAAACGGTCTGAAAGTAAATATAGAAAATGGACAGAGAAAGATGTGGAAAGCACTGATAATATCTATGAAAATTATGTCATAAGTGATCAAATTGGAAAAGACTCGGAAAAGACACGGAAAGTCATCTGAACTCACAGGTACTAAGATTAATAATACACTAAGTTTTCATGCTTTCAATTGATGTGTGCTGTGTTCATTGGATAAATAAAGAGAATAACAGTATGATTGTTTTTCAGGAAGTGATTCAGTGAAGATCAGAAGCTCCAGAGCAGCTGTAGTGTGTTTGGTTCTGCTGTGTGTTCTTCTGCTGATTGCAGTCATAGTGCTGTGTGTCATCTTCACTCAAGAGAGACAACAGCTCTTATCTAAGAACACAAACCTGACCAGTGAGAGAGAGCAGCTAAGAAATGAACTTCTGACTCTTGGTAAAGTATTTGCTATATAGCAGACATTGCTAAAGCATGGAGTTAAAGATGGCATTCACATTTTTGTCCACTGAGAGGAAGAACTGGGACGAAAGCAGACAAGACTGTCAGAAGAGAGGAGCAGATCTGATCATCATAAACAACAGAGAGGAAAATGTGAGTTTTGTGTACATGTGTGGTTTTTAGCTTCTAAATGAAAGATGCACATGGAATGTTGTCTGTTAATTATATAAAAGCATTTAATTGTTTAATCTGCTCAGGAGTTTGTTAAGAAAATTACTGATAAAAGAGAATTCTGGATTGGTCTGACTGAGGTAGCTGGAAATGGGTCGATGGCACCAACATGACCTCTGGGTGAGAAATCACTGAACTAATTATATTATGTAATAAATGATTCTCACAAACAGTATCATAAGGGGAAGTCGTGGCCTAATGGTTAGAGGGTTGGACTCCCAATCGAAGGGTTGTGAGTTCTAGTCTCGGGCCGGATGGAATTGTGGGTGGGGGTAGTGCATGGACAGCTCTTTCTCCACCTTCAATACCATGACTTAGGTGCCCTTGAGCAAGGCATCGAACCCCCAACTGCTCCCCGGGCGCCGCAGCATAAATGGCTGCCCACTGCTCCGGGTTTGTGTGCATTTCGGATGGGTTAAATGCAGAGCACAAATTCTGAGTATGGGTCACTTCACTTCACTTCACATAACACACAGAAAGCATCACTGAACATTTAATGATGATCTGTTGTTGCAGGTTTTGGGCATTTGGAAAGCCCTTTGGACTAACAATAGATAAGTTTGTTGTGACGTATTTTTACAAACTGGCCTTTTTAGGGTGGCTTGATGCTAGATGTGTTAATACTTATCAATGGATCTGTGAGAAGAGAACTGACCTCTCATATGGCCCTAGGAACATCATACAACCTTCACAAAGCTTTTATAATGAAAGATTATCGTGAAAAGCAGGGGTGTCCAATCCTACTCCTGCAAAGAAATCTTTGCAGCTGATTTTAGTTTAGCTCTCAAGGTTTTCAGGATTGCAAAAACTTGTCAGGAAAGAGTGTTGGAATAAAACTGCAGGATGGTGATCCTCCATGGGTAGAAATGGACACCATTGATCTAAAATACTTATTAAACCCTTTTATCTGGAGAAATAAAATGTTAAAATGAAAATCATCACTTAGTCTTTTTTAAGTACTTTTTTTTGCAATATAAATTATATATGCAATATATAATTTCTGTTGATGTTATGAAAGATATTTGTTGTATTGTTATTTTTTAACAAACTAACTTTAATATAATACTATGAGCTGATGTTATTTTTGACAATTCTCTCATTATGTTTAGCACGAATGGTAAGCTTTTGCCCAAATGTTACTGACAAAAGTTCCTTTAAAAAGTCAGCCTCCTTAAAAACCTCAAAATAATTCACACTAATGGAAGGGCATGCAAATGCATTTGATGCTTAAACCGTTAATTATACACAATTCTATATATCAATTCTCTGGACTTTGATGTACCAGCAACAACCTAAAAGTTATTAAAATTTTGAAAACATTACCCATTATTAAGATTATTATATGCATTTGAACCTTATTTAAATAAACACAATCCACATTGTTGAAAAACATTAAAACAAATAATGTCCATCTGCGGTAAATTAAGTTCCTATATGAATAAATATTTAAAATACTTTCACAAAAACAGTTCCTACTGTATTTGCATAGTAAAAACTGGCTCCATAAACAAAGATGAGGAACAAAATACAGTCCACTCCAGGAGAATTTAGTGAAAATCTTTCACAAGACAGGTAATAATCACTGAGACTGAAATATACTTTAAACAATCTTAAAACATTATGTGTATAAAGTTCACTAATTCAACAACCTCTTTCAAAAGAAAAAATAAATAAATCAGCTGTCTTAACTCCTGATGTACTAGCAACAACCTTAACATTTCAAAAGCTGTAAATGTAACACCAGCTAGCATCAAAATTATTAAGCCTATGAAGATGTTATACAGATGATAAGAAATGTATATAAGTCTCATTTAAATAAACGCAATCAAGATTTCTGTAATAATGAAATATTTCAAGCATCCTTCTGCAGTGAGATGAAGTTCATTACCTTATAAATACTTAAAACATTTCCACAAAAAAAAAAAAAAAAAAAAATCCTCCCATGGCTACACAAACACAGATGAGGAGTGCAACACAGTTCACTAGTATGTTGGCATTTAATGATGGCAAAACTGTCAAAAAAAAAGTGACTGAAAAAAAAACAAGAGGTAAATTTGAAAAAAGCGATTAAAGCTCATAAAGCAATTATAATGTAAAGCCACCCAATGGCCGTACAACGGAATCCAACAGCGAGGATAAAGCTATAATGTGTATAGGTCAAGTACTTCTGCAAAGTTCACTTAATTTATTAGGATTTTGTTTCAATTTGATTTTAGCTCCGTGTTCAATCTGATTTGACAAGACAGAGCAAGTTACTTCTGGTATGAGAAAGCTTCTGGTATGTCTCAGCTTTAAAATTTTGTCAGAAAACAAAGATGTAAACAAATACCATTTTGTGGCTCTTTAATATGTTATGACTAGTGGTCGACCGATATCGCCAAGGCCGATATATTGGCAGATATAGTTTTTCTGCTTGGCCGATTTGTTAGAGGGGAGACTTTTATTTTGATAAAAAGGCAGCGCCTGAGTGTACAGTGCTCACATTTTCCTACTTGTTCGGTGTCATCGTTAACAGTTCTGTCTAATAATCAGATAGAATAGTTAAACTAAGGAATTAATGTACACACAAAGTATTATAACGATTGCTTTTATATTATTAGTAATAGAAAGGCAAACATTATAATACTTTCTCATTTTCCGTCAGCACTAAGCAAATACGCCCTTATATCATTTAAACAAATCTTTGAATGGCTGATGAACATTTAATTTCACAAATCTTGCAAATGTAATCGAATCCAGCTGTGAAATCTTATGAAGTGTGCATTTTTATCCATCCAGCCATTTATGCTGCGGTGCCCGGGGAGCAGTCGGGGGTGAGCAAGGCACCTCAGTCGAAACTCGAACCCACAACCTTGGGGTTAGGAGTCAAGCTCTCTAACCATTAGGCCATGACTTTCTCATAATAAAGCTGTTTTTTTTTGCCCACTGTCATATTCATGGCATTTTCACTGCGAGCTGTATGTAAACTGAGTGTTACCCTGGCTTTATTTGAAAAATATGATTCCCAGTGCACACAAACTTCCCAGAATACTGAGTTCCCTTCCTTTTTAATTCTATTTTTATTAAATATTTATTTATGAAAAATACTCTGCCATCTAAAGTATAAGTATGTTTATTTTACAATTTTTTTTGTCAAATTATTTCAGATTTCTTAAATATTAATTAAAATAAAAATAAAAAATGATATCGGCTGTTGGCCATCGGTCCCCTGATTTCCATGATATCGGCATCAGCTGTCAAAAAAAAAAAAAAACTAATCAGTCGACCACTAGTAATGAATGACAGATTGCTTTAAACAATAAATATCATTTTGTGGCTTTTTAATGTGTCATGACAGATCGTTTTGGTGCCTCAGTTCAAGTGGGACTTGAACTGGCCATCTTTTCATATTTACTGTATTTATCAGAGCATATTTTATTTCAACCGCGGAAAGACGTCAGTACAAACTACTTTTCAAGTTTAAGTCCACTGAAGTTGGTCTGATTTGTTTGTTGGACAAAATGGCAGATTCAGTGTTATGATTAGTCAGACTCAGATCACCTGTCAATCAAGCTCTTTGCAAAGGGTCAGTTCAGAAAGGATAATGCGATATGTATGGGTTTCAGGTAGTGTCTATAGTTCATTTTCACCCCTACATCTTAAAAAAATAAAAATAAAAATAAAAAATGTAATGTTATTATGTCTTCCATGATCACTTATGTTTTAATAATGCCTTGGTAACAGGTAATTTTGTTTTATTGGAGAAAAAATATGTTTCGTTTATACATTTAAAATATGTTTATAATATCAGTCATGTGACTATAAATATATACATGGAAATATTTTCAAAATATATACTGTATGTGTGTGCATTTATACATGTTTGGAAACATACATGTTTTCAAACCCCCTTAAACTGAACAAGTCTCTGAAGACTTCATGTAGATACTGAGTGATTCTGAAACAACATGTGCATTTGAATCTCATTTAAATGAAAACAATCAACAATATGTACGGTGAAGTTCTGTGGTGAGCTGAAGTACCATTATGCATAAGTACCTTTTCATAAATAATAATAATAATAAAAAAAACAGTTCCTTTCTGTATTAATACTGGCCACACCAACATCGATGAGGATCACAACACAGTCCACTCCAGAAGAGAACTAGTGTTAGATCGTCAGCATCTTGACAACACCGATACTTTCAGTAGGTGATTGAAAATATAGAAGCAAGAAAAACTCGGAAAATGTTCCAAGAAGATGGAAAAATCACTCATAAAAGCACTGATAATATTTATGAAAATATTGCTGTTACAAAAAGAAAATTAGAACAAGAGACCACGGACAGTAACACAATGGGAATCCAGTCATCTGAACTCACAGGTACTGAGACTTACTAAGAATACATTTGATCACTCAACATAGTTGCAGCAGTTTTTTAATAATGGCTTAAAGGCAGAAGCATTTGCTAAGTTTTCACGCTTTTAATTGATGTGTGCTGTGTTAAGAGCATAAATAAAGAGAATAGCAGCATGTTTGTTCTTCAGGAAGTGATTCTGTGAAGAGCAGAAGCTCCAGAGCAGCTGTAGTGTGTTTGGTTCTGCTGTGTGTTCTTCTGCTGACTGCAGTCACAGCACTGTGTGTCATCTTCACTCAAGAGAGACAACAGCTCTTTTCTAAGAATGAAAACCTGACCAATGAGAGAGAGCAGCTGATACTCAAGAACACAAATCTGACCAATGAGAGAGAGCAGCTGATACTCAAGAACACAAACTTGACCAATGAGAGAGAGCAGCTAAAACAGGAGAAAAATGATCTTCAGAGATGTCTTGGTAAAGTGGGTAAGTTTATTTGGTCTTTTTTGTAGTTGCTTCATGTTATAGAAACATCTGGTTAGTATTCCTAGGTATTGGTACATCAAGAGTAATTCTAGTGCACATAGAGTGGAAAACATGAAAGAATGTAAAAGAATCCCTAATCTAAAACCAATTTGAAGGTCAAAAGGTTTCCTCTTTGTAGGGTCACAGATCACCATGTAAAGTTACCGCTATGCTGGTGTTAAGTGATTTAATTTAAATATACTACTTTATCTCAAATACGTGTGAATACACAATAATAACATTAGGTGTATGTGTTTTTATTCATTAAAATCATAAATGGATGCTCTCCTACTTGTCTCTATGCCTAAAATCTACCCCTAATATTTAACTTGCTGATCAATTAAGGTGCCCTAGCTGATCTATGAATGATTTTGAATGTGGTAACAATATGATCTGCATGATTTACGGTTGATGCTAACCCTTCTGATCAACAAGATGTCTTATTCAAGTTCAATTATAAGCCTATCAGATATCTCTTAGCCACCCATTTTATTTAAAATTAACACCTCTCTGAGGTGATATATACATTGGGAATATGGATGTGATCCTCTTAAAGAATTTCACTGTTCTTACACTCCACGCCACAATCTCACTTACTAATTTAGTTTCTTTTGTAAGGACGGTGGGCAGTGTTGGGAACCTTACTTTAAAAAAGTAATTAGTTATAGTTACTCACTACTTGTTCCAAAAAGTAACTGAGTTAGTAACTGAATTACTATATAATAAAAGTAACTCGTTACCAGGGAAAGTACGCTAACTATTTGCGTTAGGCCTACTGTAAAAAAAAAAAAAAAAAAGTTGCTACATGTCAGAGAATTTGTACTTGTTGAATTTTTTTTTTTTTTTGCAGTTTTCACAAGTCAGTTGAAATGAGTAGAACAGACAGGTAAACAACTTTCAATATTGATTGCACGTCAACAGACAGCAAGAGTTTTATCCTGCACTTCAAGTATTATCTTTGTAAGGAAAGTGTTTTTGGCCACTAGCTTTGTAGATGCGTGTCACACATTACATGCACGTTCTAGCCTTTGACCACAATGAATTTGAAGTAGTGCTTACTGTATATCTTTACCTTGAAAATGCCAACTTTTCATCGGATTGCTCCCGACTCGCCAGCTCTACTGCGAATCTGTGTAGCTGTTTCACGCGCGCGCGTGTGTGTGTGTTTGGTGCCGCTGGCGCAGCCGCGTGTGCCGGCTGGCTCTGATTGGCTACCATGAAACACATGACTCTGCCTTAGCCAATCATAATCGCTTATCTCGTTATTAACCCACCTGCTCACTCGCTGTGTGAGGCAGGGCTGCGTTCGGATTAAACGCCGTTATTCCAAACACTGACGGTGGGTGAAGGTAGTGAAAGCAAAACAGGCTTTTTGAACTTAGTGTAAATAGACACTTCATAACTTGCTCAGTTTAGAGTAGACTGCAATTAAAAAAATGGTTGTTTTTCACAGATGGATGGATTTACTATAAATGCCATTTTTACTACATGTCCACTGAGGTTAGGAGCTGGGCTGAGAGCAGAAGATACTGTACAGAGAGAGGAGCAGATCTGATCATCATCAACAACAGAGAGGAACAAGTGAGTGAGAAATACTGTGTGTTGTTTAGCTGGATGAGTGACAAAATATATCTACTGTCAGTTTATAATAGAAATGTGTTTTTGCTCAACCTCCTAAGGAATTTGTTCAGAAAATTTCTGGTTATTATGATTTCTGGATTGGTCTGACTTACATTAATGTGGAAGGCAGATGGAAATGGGTTGATAACAGCGCACTGACCTCTGGGTAGGAAATCACTAAACTGAACTGATTATTATGTAATGAATGTTTCTCACAGAAAGCATCACTGAACATCTAATGTAATGCTGATCTGTTGATGCAGGTTCTGGAGCCTTCGGTATCCTATGAGAACTGGCAGTCCATACTGTGCTCTAAGTTATAGCTCGGGGTGGACTTATGATCCATGTTATGGAACTTTTAAATGGATCTGTGAGACAAGTACTTTAAAGAGTGCTGTGTGCTAGGAGCATCATAGATTTTTGTTCTCGTAACATTACCTGCATGCAACATTATAAAAACTGATTAAATGTACTCTTAAAACATTTCAATAAATAATTGTGGAGGCACTTTATGAACACGCATGATTAACCTTTCAGTCTTTTGTTGAATTATTATTATTATAATTTTTTTATTGTTTGGGGAACTCTTTGTGAGCAATTTCTCAACAATCTTTAACGTATCGAACATATTTGTTTTGAATAACTTCACATTTTTTTATTTAAATAATTTTCTTATTATTAACAAGATATTCTACAGTTCTACAATTCTAAAGAAAAAAGGTATAGCACCTGTTTTCCACAAAAATAAATAAATAAAAACAAATACAAAAAACCCTCAGCAAAATAAGTAATCTGATTGGATAAGAATAATGTTCACCCTTTATAAAATACCCTATGGTGTATCAAGTAATGGTGCGTGCATGTAGCCACACACATAAATACACATTTGATCAACTGTGTGTTCTGCACAAGCTACTAAATATACTATAAACCTCTGCTGCAAAACTTTAAAAAAGTGTCTGCAAACATTAGTTATGCTTATTTTGCTTTATTTGGCCTGTAGGCGTTAAAAACAAATTAGATATAATACTTGTTGTTATAACTTGAAATATTTATTTGTTTATTTATTTAATTCAACAATCAAATAAATATTTCAAAAAAAAATAAAAAAAAATCCTATTTTACCTATATCATATGATATTGATATTTATCATGATATAAATTTACCATTAATAGGGAGGGAAATGTTTTTCCACATGTTTGTTAGCCCTTGAGAATGAAGGTAAACATAACTTTCTCACAGATACTGAGCAATTTTGTGATAACTTGTCATAGAACCTCATTTAAATGAACACAATTCACATTGTTACAACAAACATTTACCGTAACATTCTGCAAGTCGAAGTTCCTTTCTGCATAAATACTCAAAACATTTAAAATAAAAAAAATAGTTCCTTTCTGCATAAATACTGGCCATTTCTAACACAGATGAGGAACATCATACACTCCAGGAGGAAAAAGTAGTTATAAGGTTGTTGGCATCTTGGCCACGTCGAAAGCAGACTACAGAAAAATATAGAATAGAGAGGAACTTGGAAAATGTACAAAGAAGATGGAAAAACCACTGACAATATCTATGAAAATATTTTTGCTAAAAAAGGTGTATTTGTAAAACAGACAATGGACAACAACGCAACGGGAATCCAGATATCTGAACTCACAGCTAATAAGATTAGAATACATTAGAACATTCACACCACATAGTAGCACATATTTATCAATAATGACTTAAAGGCACATGCACTTTCTCAGTTTTCATGTTTTATATTAAACTGATGCTTGTTAATACACAGGAAGTGATTCTGTGAAGAGCAGAAGCTCCAGAGCAGCTGTAGTGTGTTTGGTTCTGCTGTGTGTTCTTCTGCTGACTGCAGTCATAGTGCTGTGTGTCATCTTCACTCAAGAGAGACAACAGCTCTTATCTAAGAATGAAAACCTGACCAGTGAGCGAGAGCAGCCGATTCTCAAGAACACAAACCTCACCAATAAGGAGAGCAACTAATTCTCAAGAACACAAACCACCAATTTTACATTTACATCATCACTCATCACTCAGGAACAAAGAGTCACTGCTGTGTGCTGCTCTGGGAACTAAACTCTTTATTCTGCTTCTGCCTCCTTTGGAACTATTTTAATTGGTGGAGTAAAAATAAACAAAGTAACTGTTGATTCTGTGTATAAACTATAAGTTCCTCAATATTCAATTCTTGTTAATTGAACTGTTGTGTCTGCTTCTGATGTCCTTGAACATAAGCAATACTGCACAAGTAGGTTCTTTTGATAATATTGTAATTTCAACCTAAATTTAATTTGAATATGTGTCTGGCAGTTCTGTATCCGTCACATAGTTTGTGACCAGTTATAATGATGAGAGACATGTACGGAACATCAGTCCTGGAAAACATTTTGAATAATCAAATAATGGCAGGTTCCTGGTATAATTATTAAACTTCTGATAGAACAACAAACCCCTCTGTGACATTCTGAGGGGGCATGAACTTCCTTGTACTTATTAATGTTTGAAATATTCTCAGACATCAGGACACACATCAGGAATATAACAAGGTCCGCCTCAGAAAAGCTTCTGTTGTTAATTACTTGTTGTTCACTGGAACTATTTGAAAGTAAATAAAGTTATGGCTCAGAAAATAGACACAAGAGAGGGACGAAGGAAAACAGATGATATCTATGAAAATGCTGATGTAATGAAAGGCGAAATCACAGTGGAGATGGAAGATTTGAAGATAACGAGAATCCATCCGTCTGAACACACAGGTACAGAATTTAATAATTAATACTTTTCACTTTATTATGAAAAATAATAGCATAGGCACAAACCTTTAAAGAGAGAGATCAAGTTTGTGCCTGTGCTGTATTTAATGCTAACATCATGTCTCTGTTGTTCAGGAAGTGATTCTGTGAGGATCAGAAGCTCCAGAGCAGCTGTAGTGTGTTTGGTTCTGCTGTCTGTTCTTCTGCTGACTGCAGTCATAGTGCTGTGTGTCCAAGTCTTTACAAACATCGACCTGTTTCAAACAAAGGGCAAAAACATCTTGGAAGAAAGAGACCAACTACTAACCAGGAATAGAAAGCTCACAGAAGAGAGAGACCAGCTACTAATTAAGATTACTAGCTTTTCAGAAGACAGAGATTGGCTACTACACAAGAACATAAATCTGACAAATGAAAGGGATGATACAGTAGTCAAGAATGACAATCTGATTAAACAAAGAGACCAGTTAAGCTGGAAGATAAAGGAAATGTTGAAAAGTATTCATGAAATGGGTAATTATAAATTATATTAAAACAAGAACAAAGCATTTTTTAGAGTATACATTTTATATAGTTACATTTGTTTTCACAGATGGATGGATTTACCATGAATTTAGTTTTTACTACATTTCCTCTGAGATGAAGAGCTGGACTGAAAGCAGAAGATACTGTACAGAGAGAGGAACAGATCTGATCATCATAAAGAACACGGAGGAACAAGTGAGGAAGAGAAACTGTGTGTGTTGTTTAGCTGGATGAGTGATGAAATGTGTTAGTTTATAATAGAAATGTGTTATTGTTTAATCTTCTAAGGAATTTGTTAATACCATTTCTGGTGGTGCCCAAGTCTGGATTGGTTTGACTGACATTGAAGTGGAGGGCAGCTGGAAATGGGTTGATGGAAGCACACTAACCTCTGAGTGAGAAATCACTGACCCTAACTGATTATTACGTAATAAATGATTCTCACAGTCAGTATCATATCAAACACAAAAACATCTAATGCCGATCTGTTGATGCAGGTTCTGGTGGTCTGCAGAGCCAAATGGACAAAGAGGAGAGAACTGTGCTCTAAATAATCAAAGATGGGCTGATTATCCATGTAATTCTGTTTTTAAATGGGTCTGTGAGAAGAGCGTTTTACATTATTACATTTAATATTTATTAGAGAAAAATGTATTACTAATATTTGGGTAGTTTGGGTCTCTGTTTTACTTGTGATTGCATAATGAATCAGTTTGTAAATACAAATACAATCTCTGTGTTTGGAATAATGTAAACTAAACTTAAATTATATAAAAAAAAAAAAAAAAAAACTTTTAAATCAGCGCTGTCAAATGATTAATTGCGATTAATCACATCCAAAGTAAACATTTTAATTTACAAAATATATGTGTGTGTACTGTGTATATTTATTAGGAATAAATAAATCCAAACATATATATATTTAAGGAAAAGTGATAGATTTACAATATTTATATAATATCAATTATATGACTATAAACATATACATGGAAATACATGCATATGTTTTCAAAATATATACTGTATGTGTGTGCATTTATACATGTTTGGAAACATACGTGTTTTCAAACCCCCTTAAACTGAACAAGTCTCTGAAGACTTCATGTAGATACTGAGTGATCCTGAAACAACATGTGCATTTGAATCTCATTTAAATGAAAACAATCAACAATATGTAGGGTGAAGTTCTGTGGTGAGCTGAAGTACCATTATGCATAAGTACCTTTTCATAAATAATAATAATAATAAAAAAACAGTTCCTTTCTGTATTAATACTGGCCACACCAACATCGATGAGGATCACAACACAGTCCACTCCAGAAGAGAACTAGTGTTAGACCGTCAGCATCTTGACAACACCGATACTTTCAGTAGGTGATTGAAAATATAGAAGCAAGAAAAACTTGGAAAATGTTCCAAGAAGATGGAAAAATCACTCATAAAAGCATTGATGATGTTTATGAAAATACTGATGTTACGAAAGGAAAATTTGGACAAGAAACCACAAACAGTAACGCGACGAGAATCCAGTCATCTGAACTCACAGGTACTGAGACTTACTAAGAATACATTTCATCACACAACATTCTAGCAGCAATTTGTCAATACTGGCTTAAAGGTAGAGGCATTTACTAAGTTGTCATGCTTTTTAATGAAGGGTGCTGTGTTAAGAGCATAGAGAATAGCAGCATGTTTGTTCTTCAGGAAGTGATTCTGTGAGGATCAGAAGCTCCAGAGCAGCTGTTGTGTGTTTGGTTCTGCTGTGTGTTCTTCTGCTGACTGCAGTCATAGTGCTGTGTGTCATCTTCACTCAAGAGAGACAACAGCTCTTATCTAAGAATGAAAACCTGACCAATGAGAGAGAGAAGCTGACACTCAAGAACACAAACCTGACCAATGAAAGAGACCAGCTAAAATGGGAGAAAAATGATCTTCAGAGATGTCTTGGTCAAGTGGGTGAGTTTTTTTGGTCTTTTTTGTAGTTGCTTCATGTTACATAAATATCTGGTTAGTATTCCTAGGTATTTGTACATCAAGAGTAATTCTAGTGCACATAGAGTGGACAACATGAAAGAATTTAAAACCAATTTAAAGTAAAATATGTAAAAAATTTACAAGTGTTTCCTCTTCGTAGTACTCTGCGTGTAGGGAGCGACAGTACTGAACACCTTTAATATTCACAGACACTAGTCCATATCGAGATTTGATTAAATGTACATCTCTACTTTTGATTTATTCATTCAAAATGGCCGAATTCCGTGACGTTCTGCTTTATACAGCAATTTCCATTTGGTACTGAATTCCGCGATTCAATCCGCTTTCCAAACACAGAAGGGATGAATTTATGAATGGAAGTGTGAAAGTTCTGACACAAAACAAAGTTATGTATCCTCACGCTTTTTAAAAGTGGGTAACGTATCACGTAGTAGACTAACATTACACCACTGTAACGTTAGCTATTTATCATCTCAAAGTCTGTGCTTTCATTAAAGCTTCATTTCTTGATAGATGCATAGATAATCCTTTTTTTACCTCTTTCATCCTGTGTATCATGGTTCCCTTGCTTTGCGCGCACTGAGAACGTTTTCCAAACAAATCAGTCTCTTGCATACTGTCTATGGTCTCTTGCCGCTGGCGTCTTCTCGTGCTGCTGCATTCACTGAAGTCGGACATTGGAGATTCGCGCTCGTAAATTTTCTAATTGGCCATAAGAGCTCACAGAAGAGAGAGACCAGCTACTAAACAAGAACATAAATATGACAAATGAAAGGGATGATATAATAGTCAAGAATAACAATCTGATTAAACAAAGAGACCAGTTAAACTGGAAGATATTTTGAAAAGTCTTCATGAAATGGGTAATTATAAATTATATTAAAACAAGAACAAAGCATGTTTTAGAGTATACATTTTATATAGTTACATTTGTTTTCACAGATGGATGGATTTACCATGAATTTAGTTTTTACTACATTTCCTCTGAGATGAAGAGCTGGACTGAAAGCAGAAGATACTGTACAGAGAGAGGAACAGATCTGATCATCATAAAGAACACGGAGGAACAAGTGAGGAAGAGAAACTGTGTGTGTTGTTTAGCTGGATGAGTAATGAAATGTGTTAGTTTATAATAGAAATGTGTTATTGTTTAATCTTCTAAGGAATTTGTTAATACCATTTCTGGTGGTGCCCAAGTCTGGATTGGTTTGACTGACATTGAAGTGGAGGGCAGCTGGAAATGGGTTGATGGAAGCACACTAACCTCTGAGTGAGAAAACACTGACCTGAACTTATTATTATGTAATAAATGATTCTCACAGTCAGTATCATATCAAACACAAAAACATCTAATGCCGATCTGTTGATGCAGGTTCTGGTGGTCTACAGAGCCAAATGGACAAAGAGGAGAGAACTGTGCTCTAAATAATCAAAGATGGGCTGATTATCCATGTAATTCTGTTTTTAAATGGGTCTGTGAGAAGAGCGTTTTACATTATTACATTTAATATTTATTAGAGAAAAATGTATTACTAATATTTGGGTAGTTTGGGTCTTTGTTTTACTTGTGATTGCATAATGAATCAGTTAATAAATACAAATACAATCTCTGTGTTTGGAATAATGTAAACCCTAACACTAAGCTTAAATTATAAATAAAAAAAAACCTTTAAATCAGAGCTGTCAAACGATTAATTGCGATTAATCACATCCAAAGTAAACATTTTCATTTACAAAATATATGTGTGTGTACTGTGTATATTTATTAGGTATAAATAAATCCAAACATGTATATATTTAAGGAAAATTTATAGACTTACAATATTTATATAATATCAATTATATGACTATAAACATATACATGGAAATACATGGATATATTTAAAAAAAAATATACTGTATGTGTGTGCATTTATACATGTTTGGAAACATACATGTTTTCAAACCCCCTTAAACTGAACAAGTCTCTGAAGACTTCATGTAGATACTGAGTGATTCTGAAACAACATGTGCATTTGAATCTCATTTAAATGAAAACAATCAACAATATTTAGGGTGAAGTTCTGTGGTGAGCTGAAGTACCATTATGCATAAGTACCTTTTCATAAATAATAATAATAATAAAAAAACAGTTCCTTTCTGTATTAATACTGGCCACACCAACATCGATGAGGATCACAACACAGTCCACTCCAGAAGAGAACTAGTGTTAGATCGTCAGCATCTTGACAACACTGATACTTTCAGTAGGTGATTGAAAATATAGAAGCAAGAAAAACTTGGAAAATGTTCCAAGAGGATGGAAAAATCACTCATAAAAGCATTGATGATGTTTATGAAAATATTGCTGTTACGAAAGGAACATTTGGACAAGAAACCACAAACAGTAACGCGACGAGAATCCAGTCATCTGAACTCACAGGTACTGAGACTTACTAAGAATACATTTCATCACACAACATTCTAGCAGCAATTTGTCAATACTGGCTTAAAGGTAGAAGCATTTACTAAGTTGTCATGCTTTTTAATGAAGGGTGCTGTGTTAAGAGCATAGAGAATAGCAGCATGTTTGTTCTTCAGGAAGTGATTCTGTGAGGATCAGAAGCTCCAGAGCAGCTGTTGTGTGTTTGGTTCTGCTGTGTGTTCTTCTGCTGACTGCAGTCACAGCGCTGTGTGTCATCTTCACTCAAGAGAGACAACAGCTCTTATCTAAGAATGGAAACCTGACCAGTGAGAGAGAGCAGCTAAAATGGGAGAAAAATGATCTTCAGAGATGTCTTGGTCAAGTGGGTGAGTTTTTTTGGTCTTTTTTGTAGTTGCTACATGTTACATAAATATCTGGTTAGTATTCCTAGGTATTTGTACATCAAGAGTAATTCTAGTGCACATAGAGTGGATATCATGAAAGAATTTAAAATCAATTTAAAGTAAAATATGTAAAAAATTTACAAGTGTTTCCTCTTCGTAGTACTCTGCGTGTAGGGAGCGACAGTACTGAACACCTTTAATATTCACAGACACTAGTCCATATCGAGATTTGATTAAATGTACATCTCTACTTTTGATTTATTCATTCAAAATGGCCGAATTCCGGGACGTTCTGCTTTATACAGCAATTTCCATTTGGTACTGAATTCTGCGATTCAATCCGCTTTGCAAACACAGAAGGGATGAATTTATGAATGGAAGTGTGAAAGTTCTGACACAAAACAAAGTTATGTATACTCACGCTTTTTAAAAGTGGGTAACGTATCACGTAGTAGACTAACATTACACCACTGTAACGTTAGCTATTTATCATCTCAAAGTCTGTGCTTTCATTAAAGCTTCATTTCTTGATAGATAGATAGATAGATAATCCATTTTTACCTCTTTCCTCCTGTGTCTCATGGTACCCTCGCTTCGCGCGCACTGAGAAAGTTTTCCAAACAAATCAGTCTCTTGCATACTGTCTATGGTCTCTTGCCGCTGGTGTCTTCTCGTGCTGCTGCATTCACTGAAGTCGGACATTGGAGATTCGCGCTCGTAAATTTTCAAATTGGCCATAACTTTTAAATTCGTTGCTGCCAACTGGGGTGGCAGCAGGGGTGGCAAGACTTTCTTTTAGGGTGGCATTTGCCACCCCATGCCACCCTGGTAGATCCGCCCCTGTATTCGAATAAGTCTAAACCATATAAGTAATGGTCAACCTCTCCAAAATTTGTTCGGATGAAGAAACAAACACATCTACATATTGGACGGCCTGATCTTATTTCAGCAAATTAATTTTTGGGTGAAAATAAATTTGGTAACACTTTCTATGAAGCCCGTATTTATAATACATTATAAGGGTATTTTTAAGACATTATAATGAATGCATAATGCATTATAAAAAACCTTATATGTTATATCAACTCATGAATAATCATAACAACAATTATAATACGTCATAATACGTATTTGTTGTTATAAGTTTAAGAGTATGATTATGTATAACAAACAATTAGCACCATATTAAATCTACTTAATTTACAATATAAGATAATCATATCTTACAAAAAAATACGTAGACACAAAATATATGCATCGATTCGTCGACATGTTTTTATTTCTGTAAAAATCGTTTTCAAAACGTTTACCTTATGTGAGCTGAATATACGCGATGGCTGGATCAACATTCTGTCCAACGTTATATAACCAATCCAGGGGGTTTTCTTCATTGATCTTTTTTTTGGCAGCTGTCAAAGCCTTATTTGATCGGTGAGTGATGTCTGACAGGGCGCGTACGAGAGAGAGCCCCGGCTGCGTGCGCACACTAAGAGTCTTCAAACAACACGAGCGCTTCTTGCTCTCTCTCTACCTTGTGCATATTAATCAAAATCATTAAACACGATAGAAAAAGGGCGAAACACCAAAGTTTCACACGCACTCGCGCACTCACAGTCTTCAAACTACACGAGCGCTGTCTTGCTCTCTCTCTCTCTCTCTCTCTCTCCACCTCGTGCATATTAACCAAAATCATTAGACACGATAGAAAAAGGGCGGAACGCCAAAGTTTCATGTGGAGCATTCTGAGATGTTTTTTTTTTCTCCATGACAGGCTGCTGGCTCCCACTGTTATTTATTTTTTTTTTTTTTGGAAAAGCACTCTCTGTATTAGTTTAAAGCCCTCAATTTCACATTGGTTACTGTATTCTTTCAATTGCTCTAAACAAGTATTTTGGGTGACCTTTTTTATTGAATGCTAGACATCAAGTTGTTGTTATTTTCATCTGAAAGAAGAACTTTTTTTCAGTAAGCTAGGCCCTATGTGTTTAGTAAGCTTCTTTCAATAAGCTATGTGTTGTCAAGGCTTCAAGGTTTTATTGGCTTCAACTCTATACAAGTGCAAAGTAATGCATTCTTAGTCAGTCTTTTATTTTGTAATTTTAAGAGTAATAAATATATATTGCAATGTTAAGGAATTAATGTTTTTTTCATTCAGATATGTAAATCAACATGTATAAATTGTTAGTATTCAATTAATGGGGAGATAAGCGAAATCGAATCGGTCTGAAAAATTAATCGTTAGACTAATCGATGCATCGAAAAAAATAATCGCTAGATTAATCGTTTAAAAAATAATCATTTATCCCAGCCCTAGTTAGATGTTGAGTGCTGTTTGAGTGTTTCTGTGGAGCTAATGTTGATTAATCAAACTGATATTACAATAAAAAAAAATCCAAATCAAATGTGTCATATTCCACATTCATCTGATATATTATATGATCTTATGGCTGTTTGAGAGAAGAAAAAAAAGTTGTTGTTAATATTATTATGACTTATAAGTGGTCTTTGGGCACTTTAAGTAAAGTAGCATCAGAAAAATGGCAAGATAAGAGACTTATAATACATTATAACTATGAGAAATATAATCCATTGAAAAAGTGGATGCAACATGTTCATTGTGTTATAAATCATCATACTCTTAAAAGCTATAACCACAAATAAAGTAAAAATTATAATATATTAAAACAGTTTTTATGAATATTCATTAGATGATATAACATATTTTTAGGGTTTTTTATAATGCATTATGCATTCATTATAATGCCTCATAGAAAGTGTTACCATAAATGTTTAGGTGAATTTCTTTCTTGAACAGATCAGTGCTCTAACAGCCATAAATGGATAGCATACAAGAGAGTTCCCACTACATTTCCTCTGAGTGGAAGAACTGGACTGAAAGCAGACAAGTCTGTTTGCAGAGAGGAGCAGATCTGGTCATCATAAACAACAAAGAGGAACAAGTGAGTGAAAGATTGTGTTTGAATCAGTACTGAATAACGCTTATGGTCTAAATGTATCATTTTTCATTCTAGGAATTTATTATTACCATAAGTAGTGAAAACGTTGTGTGGATAGGTCTGACTGACAGTGATATAGAAGGGGACTGGAAGTGGGTTGATGGCAGCACACTGACCTCTAGGTAAGCAGCTTCATCTCAGTTCTCAGTCGCACTGTTAAACCATACAATTTAAACCATAACCTATTTGCAAGCAATATCAATGCATTCATGCATTAACTTTCAGTTGATTAACTTTGAGTTGAAGATGAGGACTGTGCTGTATCTCAGTATAGCTGGGCTGATTATCCATGTCATTATACCTTTGTATGGATTTGTGAGAGGAATTAAGAGGTTTAAAAAAGCTGTTGCTTCAACTATGTTCATCCTAAGTATAGCAGTAACCAAATAGATTTGTTGTAATGTGAAACACAGTAAAAAGATTTAGGGCTACTGTTCTTATTATTTTTAATGAATCTTTGATGCTCATTTTAATAAATTTATAGAACAATTTAAATGATATTAAATAAATAGATAAAAAAATCACTCATTTGTCAATGCAAGGTCTTGTGTGTAATATTTCTCAATTTGTCCTTATTTAATAATAAGAGAACACACTCAATCACTATATACATATACACTCACCAAGGCACTTTATTAGGTATCTTGTCAGACCGGGTTGCACCCCCTTTTGCCTTCATATCTCACTTAATTCATCATGGTATAGATTCAATAATGTGCTAGAAACATTCCTAAGAGATTTTGGTCCATATGACATGACAACATCATGCAGATTTGTCAGCTGCATATCTATGATACAAATCTCCTGGTTGGCGCTGAGCCAGAGACAGACGCGTTCGTACACCGCTTCATGATAACCAATCAGAAATGATGCTGTTGCACTTATGGATGCAATGGCCAATCAGAGAGGTGCAGAAGAGTCATCACTGAAACGCTGTGTTTTGTTCACTTGCTCGCTGACTGAATTATTTAGCGAATTCTCTCTTCAGAAACAACAAAAAGTGCAGATGTGCGTACGGATGTAAGATATTCGTTTCTTAATGTAAAGTGCTTTTAATGGGAGTTTTTGAGAGTGCCTGAACTCTGACTAGACTGAATGAAAATGTTATTTGATAATGTAAATGTTCTTTACTCTCTGTAAAATGAAAGTGTTAAAGTAAGTAACTTACAATATTGTTATTAAAATTGACATTAAATGCAAATTCAGTCGTATTCAAAATATTTTATGGCATGACACCCATATATGGCATTTAAGTAAAAATAAGTCAGGTTTTTATGTGTAGTTAGAGTAATATACATTACACTAATTTGCCCATCACCATTTATTGATCAAATAACAATTTATAAAGGTGAAAAATGCATTTACTTACACATATTTGAGAATTGTGATATTTCCTGATATATTAAGCAAGTTTGGAATTGTTTTGAATAAAAAGGAAAAATAAATAAATAAAACATAAGCCTATATCAGTATATACCATGCTATCATAGCTGCTGTGTCACATGACAACCATGACTAATAAAATCATAAAAGTATGCTCATTTTCTTGACTATATTCTTAACATGGTGTCATGTAGATGGGAATATGCATGGAAATGATATGCAGATGAGGTTATGCATCGTAGAACTAGGCGTTTTAAGCTCCACATATGGTTATTTCGGGGAGGAGACAGGGTGGAGATACAATCTTCCTCTAATTGGGATTTATAAAGGGATTTTTGTCATACCCAGTCAGTGGAAGTTTGTGCATACATGAAAGTCCTCCCCTTTCTCCTCAGGGAGATAAAATTTAATATGATCTTTTTGTTTATTGTAACTGCTGTATGTAGTCAATCACATTTGCAATCGTATTAGGAGGAACAGTTTGCTTGCTTGTATCATATCGCTGAAATTTCAAGTAAATAATAAAAACAAGGACTCATACAGTAGTGTTTTTGTCTCCATATCTCTATAAGTTTCAGCTCTTACTGGCTGAGGACAGTGTAATTGCAGTGTTAGCATGTTTTTCAAATGAGAAGAACTTATCTATTGATTACATACAGTACACACATTTTGATATTATAAAGTATTAAATTTACACCCACTAACACATCTACGCCCTCCCCGCCCACACACAATATATTGGTAAGTGATGTGTGTTAAAAGTAAAATATCTGTATTGCTAAATACTTTATCATTAGTTTTAGTTTATGAATTCGATTGCATGAAATCAAAGCACAACTAATCAAACCAATCAACCATTCAAATCAACACAATGTGATCGGAGCTGAGTCTGAGAGAATGAAGAAAAACAGAGCGGAGATGACAGTGGTTACCTATGAGAATGCAGACTGTGTGAGTTTATGACTTCAGGACAGAGACAAACACACAACAACCACATCAGCGTACAGGTTAGCATCGTCATTTAAAAAAAAAAAAAAAAAAATCATCACAGTTTGCACGTTCATTCATTCATCATGTTTGTGTATTCACAAGTGACTGTGTGAAGGTCAGAAACTCCAGAGCAGCTGTAGTGTGTTTGGTGCTGTTGTGTTCTTCTGATATTATAGGAACACATAGCAAAATATCTTTGCTCAGTTAGTCATAAACATGATATCTGAAATATATATACATTGTATTAACTGAACTGCACACTGATAACCTTAAAGGCAAGTCTATTGCCATTCATTTGAGGTCAGGTGCATTTGAGTGTCTGTTTGTGAACAAATCATTCAGATTAGTTTCATGAACTGAATCAACTGAGTCACTGAAAATACATCTGCTTCTCACACATTCAAATTAGTCAAAAGCAGAATACTACAGAATAGAGAAACACAAAGACATTGTCTGTTACTTACATGACTAAGGGTCATGCTAACTACAGTAAATGTCATAGCCTGTATAGCACTATAAACACTGATGAAATGCAGGAAATAGACAGACACACCAAGAAAAACAAGCAACACAAACACACTTTCAGTACTATCTGTAGAAAAAAAAAAAATATTATAATTAAAGTTGCAAGCAGTGATGAACGCTATCATTATAATGGAATATTGGCCTTCAGATGTGTTCAGGCCAGGACTCTTATCAAACATGTGAAGTTTGGGGAAGATCAAATATTTTATGCCTGAGTTACTTCTCTTGCTGTGGTGAGATTTCAAATTTTGTCATGGCGCCATGGACACGCCCTTTAACAAAAAAAATCAAAATCTCCACAATTTAACATTGCACAGGCGTTCAGATTAGACTGACCACAAAAAAATACATTAATGTCAAAAAAATTCTAGGAGTAGTTTGTCGCAACGTAAAACATGTCACTTCCTGTTGCCTTCAGGTGGCGCTATGGCTATAACTAAATATGGGCATGTAGATCTGTTAAGGGCAGAAGTCTTATCTAAAATGTGAAGTTTGCGGCAGATTGGACAATGTATGTCTGAGTTACGGCAACTTCCTTTTCATGGCGAAACATCAAAATTTGTCAGGCCGCCATGGACATGCCCTTTAACGAAACATCAAGATCTTCACAATTTAACATCGCAAAGGGCTTTAGATTACACTGACCAAGTCTGGTGTTGATCTGAATAATTCTCTAGGAGGAGTTTGTTAAAGTACAACCCCTGAAAATGGCAAAAACAACAACAATTTTGCAGAGAAAATTCTAAATAACTGACTTCCTGTTGGGATTTGGATTTCGTACCTTGAGACTTTTTCGTTGGTTTTGGTGTGTTACATGTGTGTACCAATTTTTGTACATGAACGTGAAACATAGCTCGAGGCACACTCCGTTGAAAGTATATAGGTGGCACTATTGAGCCATTTTGCCACACCCGATGAAATATTGGCCTTCAGATGTGTTCAGGTCAGGACTCTTGTCACACATGTGAAGTTTGAGGAAGATCGGACTTTCTATGCCTGAGTTATAACATCTTTTATTCCCATGTCGAGACATCGAAATTCGCCACAGCGCCATGGACACGTCTTTTAAAGAAAACTCAAGATCTTCACAACTGAACATCGCACAGGCCTTTAGATTAGACTGACCACAAAAAAATTTCTAGGAGTAGTTAGTCGCAGTGTAAAATATGTCACTTCCTGTTGTGCTATGACTATAACTGAATATGGGCATGTCAATCTGTTCAGGTTCGGAGTCTTATCTAACATGTGAAGTCTGGGGCAGATTGGACATTGTATGTCTGAGTTATAGCAACATTTTTAATGGCAAATCATCAAAATTTGCCAGGCTGCCACGGACACGCCCTTCAACGAAAACTCAAGATCTTCGCAATTTAAAATCACTTTAGATTAGGCATACCAAATTTGGTGTTGATCTGAATAAATCTCTAGGAGGAGTTTGTTAAAATACAATGCATGGAAATGACAAAAATTACACAAAATTTGCTCATAATCTTAAAAATCTATTTGCGTGCATGTACGTGAAACTTAGCTGGAAGGCTGTCGAGCCATTTTGCCACACCCTCTTCTGAATCCTATATTAGACGAAAATTTTCACCAGGTTTGACGAGTGTGCAAAGTTTCATGACATTTTGAGCATGTTTAAAGGTGCCATCTGTAATGTTTGGCAAAAAAAATCAAGTCATACTCCACATTCCATACCAGATGGGGGCAGTATGCCTCAATAAAGTGAATTGGTCTACTCTAGAGTAACAAACGAGAAACGGCATAGTCTCTATGCTCCGCCCCTACTTTCACAACAACACTACAGCCATAGCCGAAGCCTAACTGTGCGTTCACACCGCCGGCGTCTAGAGCGTCAAAAATCGCTCTTGTCGCTCTGCTCACGACGCTGCAGAAAGATTTGTGAGATCGAACGTAGATCGAATGCTTATTTTGTATTTAAAGCGGCCGCAAAGCAAACAAGCTTGTTGATCTCGTGCAGACTAACCACAAGGAGTTATAACCTCATTAAATATTGTTGTGGACGAAATATTAGGATCCTTTACTTAAAATGAACAATCTCAGACACCTTGGTCCACGTATCACTTTTAATTTATTTTTTTAATGTCCCTGTAGGCAAACAGGGACACATCATAAATTAATACAAACGCTAAACAGCAATAATCAACCTGTCCTTTATTCTGCTTGAGAACTAATGTGCCAACTCTCAAGCATTCACCGTGAGACACACGCAATTGACTCTTTTCACACGCTTTCACGCCACACATCAATTTTTTCACGCACAGAAAAACCACGAAGCAAAGAGGACACGGAGACCAACAGACTAGACAGAGCAGGTTAGTTATGATACATAGGGCTGTGCAAAAAATCAAATGCGATTTTCATGCACCTCTCATCAGTAAAGACGCTCCTGTAATTAGAAGTATATCTCCAGCATGTGCATTCAGATCAGGGTTGCCAGGTTTTCACAACAAATCCTGCCCAGTTGCTTTTTAAAACTAGTCCAAAACTAGCCCAATCGCGTTTCCGGTAGGTTCCCCGATAAAATTGCTTCCCGGGGTTATTGCTTCCCGGGGTTCCCGGGGTCATGCGATTTTAACATCGATGTTGTGTAGATTGTCAGTGAATTACGGCTCTGTGTAGTAAATGCCAACCAGTGTTGCCAAGTCTGTGGTGGTTGTTTTTCATGTCCACTGGTCACAGCGACCCCAATACAAATAATGTGATATTTAGCCCCTAAAATGCGAATTTTACCAAGGCAACCCTGCTAAAAAACCTTTATTTTAACCCCGGGAAGCAATGTTTTATCGGGGAACCTTCTGGAAGCGAGATTGGGGTAGTTTTGAGAAGCAACTGGGCAGGATTTGTTGTGAAAACCTGGCAATCCTGATCTGAACACACGTGCTGAGATATACTCCTAATTACAGGAGCATCTTTACTGATGAGATGTACATGAGTAAAGACATGCACAGCCCTATATAATAAAATGGGTAACGTTAAGTTATAGCTAGCTAATTATCAAACGCAGCTACGGTTAGCCATCACTAACATTAGCACGTTTATCGAACAGCCTTCGATACATTTCTATGTCATAACTTCCCGAAAACAAATACACAAACATATAAAACAAACTTCTAGCGAAATATTAACAGCATCTAACTTGCAAGTTCGGAGTCGAACCTCATTTCTTTCAGGTCCATCAGTTGTCTCCAACGATTAAAAGCAGTGCCGATGTTTACTCTGGTATTCTTATCGGATTTGATTTGTGATTCCGAGCGCGGTTGTTCCCTGTAGCGGGTGTTGGTCTCTTGCCAAGGGCTTCAGCTATCCTTCCGCTCTTTTCCCTGAACTGAAAGTAGTGGGCTGTACTTTCCACACGATTGACATCAGGTTCAAGTACACGCCCACAAGCCCTGCGAGTTATTCGTGTATTGCAGGTTGGCTGGTGGATATGTTGCGCGCATACCGCCTCCCACGGCCGAAACTGGTATTACAACACCTGTCGGGCCGGGGCTAGTAATGCTAATGCTAATTAAGGTTGATATCTCTGCAGCACTATAACTTGACATTTTTTTAATGACATCATCGCCCTTATTTCTTCTCATTCTTTTGATGCGTGTAGGTCATGTTATGGATATTTTTACCTCAATTTCTGCATATGGCACCTTTAAGCCCATCGGTGCTCGCGTCCTAATAAACAAAGCAGATACAAGAGGGTCCTCGCACCTCGGTGCTCAGGCCCTAATAATATATTTCCTAATGTCTGCCATCTCCAGGAAGTGATTCAGTGAAGATCACAAGTTATTTGATTCTGCTGTTTGTTCTTCTGCTTACTGCAGTCATAGTGCTGTGTGTCCACATCTATAAAAAGAGCACAAACTACACAGAAGAGACACAACAGTTACTAACCAAGATCAACAACCTCACAGAAGAGAGAGAGATGAGCTAATAAATAAATTTTTGGTAAAGAGAGTAAGTTAATTCATTTTATTATGACCTCTTCAACTGCTAGAAGTTAAAGTGGTTTGAATAAAGAGGTCTTCACAGTGCACTTAGACCATAACAAATAAATAAATAATGGACTGATATTAGTAGACTCGAGTCTCGGTTATTTTTAAATAAATGTGCTTTTACTGAACGAAAGACTGAACATCTAATGCTGATCTGTAGTTTCAGGTTCTGGGTATCCAGTGGAGGAATAAAGGAGCCAGATTGAGAAACAATAGAGAACTGTGCTGTGACTTATTCAATAAAGTGGCCTGAATTAATAGACTGGTCTGATGTGAAATGTAATAATGCTTATCAACGGATCTGTGAAAAGAGTATTTTACCTCTCATACAGCCCTAAGAAAATCATATAAAATGTTTTCTTTCATTCTTTCTTTCTTAATTTCTTTCGGTAATCTAAGTATAACATAACAAAACAATGGCATGTTACCTTTATGGTATTTTCATCATATAGGACTGTAGGGTAAAAAAAATAACCAACCAAACGTGATTTCTGGAGAATCTCTAACCTGATTCCTACTCTCATATTTGGTCTGTTTATGTGGATCTAATATGAGGAAGAACAACAGCACAGAGTTTAATTTAGGTTAATTTGACCATGTCTATTATCATCCGGAAGTTAGTCAAGAACTAATGCCGGAATTCTTCAGAAGAGAAGCAGTGTGTGATGACACACTGTTAACACAGAAATTAGTAAGATGCTCCAGTAGTGTCTTTTCTGTCACATCTGTCCTGAAGACACAAAAATCTTGTTACTCAACACTAGATGTTACTTTCACAAGTCATAGGATCTTCTTCTTTATTGCAACACATTAACTATGAAGTGTTTAAACGTTTAGTTTTTTAAATGCATACACTACATCTTATTTACAAGGTAAAATGTTAACTTTTTTCTTCCAAAGCGGTAAAATACTAATTATCCCATTTAAAACAACCCCAATAGTTCTGCCGTCACAAGACAGTAATTTCCATTCACACATCTTAACTACATCACATGGTGAAGGTGCACACAGGTATGAATGAATGAACAAACAAACAAGCAAACACACTCGCAACAGTTACATGAAGAAACATTAAAAAAAATGTTTTTTTTGAAAATGGTATTTGAATGTGTGGCAACTATAATTGCCAGTGGGCAAATATTTTGTATTAACCCCTTCAATGTTAAATTTGTATGAGGAGAATACCTGCTTTTAACAGATAACAACCTTTATTCATAAACAAAGTTATCATGCATAAAAGTTGAAGAACATTTGATGCAAACCCATAAAAGGATTCATCTAGTTTATAATCTCTTGAATATGATTACACAACAAATCCATTTGTTTAAAAATGGTGAAACATAGTGCAGAACAACGTGCAACCTTTAAGTTGACCCAACAGGGTATTGTGTATCAATAAGTTCAATGAAAATAAATAAATGAAAATAAATAAATAGAATTAAGAACATATTAAATGTATAAAATAAAATAAAAAAAAAGTTTGGTTACCAACATTCTGCAAAAAAAATCTTCTTTTGTGTTCAACAGAAGAAAGAATCTCATAGGTTTGCAAATTGAAGATGACACAATGATGACACAATTTCTATTTTTGGGTGAACTTTCCCTTATGTAAGTAGTTTAAGTATAAGTAGCCTACAAAGAGTACTGCAGTGAACATAGTTTTATGAATTCACATAAAACATGTTTGCATACTATGTGATGTAAATATGTAAAATATCATATATTTAATGAATAGGCACATATTGATAATAAGGTCAAATGGATTAACCTTGTCAAAAGTCATTGATATTCATGAAATTAATTATATAATTTTTTTTTAAATGTATGATTATTTAAATATGTATAATTTGTAGGCTACACTCATGATTGTTTGTTTATTTATTTACTTATTATTGAATATGCAGGTATTTTCATTCTCATTCTCAATTGGTAGAGCATTATGCTATCAAGCGCAAGGTTGGGGGTTTGATTCCCTGGGAATACATCATAGGTAAAATTTATAGCCTGAATGCACTGTACAAAATTGATAGCCTGTAAGTCGCTTTGGATAAAAGTGTCTGCTAAATGCATGAATTAAATTTAATAAATTTTTTGAAGTTTTATTTTAAAATAAATAAATAAAAATAAATAGAATCAAAAAAATATTACACCTATATAACAAAAAAGGTATACTTGAAAGAACTTTTTTTTTAGGCCCATATTATTCAATGGCTGACTGTATTAGGGGATTTCATATAATACTGAAAATGTAAACTTATTACTTGTCTGAACTGGTCCTTGACCAATTAGAATGAAACGCATCTAAACTGGATTAAAAGGGCCTCAATATTTTACCCCTTACAAGATATAACATCATAAAAGGGAGAAAAAAGATGATCTGCATCAATTAATCCCATGTGTTAGCTCTTTCCATTCTTCCTTTTGTGTGACTTACTGAATTTAGTAAACTTCTGCGGTCACTTGAAAACCCGAAATCTCCACCCCCCATGACAAAAGCAGATGCAGAAGAGGGGCAGTAGAGCTGTGGAAAGATTGCTTTCTCATCTTCTTCTTTTGACAGATTTATTCTCTATCAAATTAAGGTCTGTTGTACAGTAGAGATGTCAGTTAAAGGGTTAAATTATGTTTTAGGTGGGATTTTAATAAAGAGGCGGCAAGGCAAGTTTATTTATATAGTACATTTCATACACAATGGTAATTCAAAGTGCTTTACATAAAAGAAAGTAAAATAATCATGAACAAAATAACAAAATAAAACAAGCAATTTTAAAACTTTTAAAATGATTAAAAAATATACTTAATTAAAATGAATGAAAAAAATCGTTCGAAAATTTTTTGACATAAAAAAAAAATAAAAAAATAAAAACTGTGAAAATATAGTGCAATCAGTTCGGACGTTGCACAGTGCTCATTCAATAAATGAGCCTACTAGCCTACCAGAAAAAGCACTAAACAAGACCAATAACCTTGATTTATTTACCTGTTAACACAGTATAGCCCATTTCACCATGATATGTACTTACAAGATTGGACATTTGACTAACCAAACAAAAAACTATAGATCTCCAGGAAAATTTGCTTTGATTGAATGATTATAGAGACCTTCATGATTATATATATATATACTTATTAGTAACTTGAAAATTACATTTCTTTGGGAGGGTTGCCTTCGCCATGCTTCCTGGAAGTAGGGGTAGGAACTTGACAGCCTCATGTGACAGAAAGGAACTGAATTAGTTCCTTTAACTGAATTAATTTTAATCCTTTATTTGGTTGTTTGCTTGCATGTAATTTAGAAATTCAACATGAATAACATCTAGAAAAATATTCACAAAAGGAAAATGACAACTATAAATGTGGCAACTATAGTTGCTGGTAGGCTTAAATGGGTTAACATGACACTCACTTTGTGAAAATAAAATTATATATTATATCCTAAATCTTGGATGGCCTGAAGGTGAGTAAATTAAAAAGCAAATTTCACTGCAAAATATTATTATAATTTTTTTTAGGTAAACTATCTAGTTATGATTAAAATTGACAATTAAAGTGAAATGCTATTTCATGCATACTGAGTTTTTTACACTGTTAAAGAGTTGGATTCCCATGCTAAACATGGACAAAGTTTCAAAAATTAAGTTGTACATTTGAAGAAGTATTTCTGTTCCAAAAATACTCTTTCCAGAGTATGGCTCTGTGTGACGTTAGATGGAGCAGAATTTCCTTATATGGGTCCTAAGGGCACTTCTGCCGGAAGAGCGCGCGCTCCCGTATAGCAGAACACTGAGAGCACAACAGACATTCACTGATCAGAGTGAGAGCATCGCGAAATGTCACAAAAGGAGTGTGTTTTTGGTTTCCAGGGCAAGACAACCCTGCACAGATTACCAAAAGAGAAACAGCATTAAGGGACCAGTGCACGGAGTTTATTTTTACAGAGCATCAACAGAGTTGTGCAAGTGTTTGTGTTTGTTCCCCTGCATTTCGAAGATGCTTGTTTTACAAACAAGGCCCAGTTTGACGCCGGATTTGCACATCGTTTATTTCTTAAGGCTAATGAGGTCCCAACGCAAAAGGGTCACGATCGTGTGTTTGAACCGTATGCGGTGAGTAAAACTGCTTAAAATATCTCTGTGTTGTTAACTTAGCTATCGGCGCGTAAGCACATCAAGTAAACAACATGCGATGTTGTCATCAAACTGCACTTTCCACATGTACAGCTTAAAAAAAAAAAAAAAAAAAAAGACGACAAAGTGGAACTTAGTCATTTTCCAAAACCGCTAAGCAAAAATATACAGTTTCAGTACATACCACATAGAGACGTCGTTGCTGATGCTGCTCTTGTTAAATTTCAGCCTCTGGATCCGTTTCTGGATCATAAATATACGCTGAAACTGACTGTTAGCCATGGTTTGTTTTGGTTGGTAATCACGGTAATGTCACAGCTTCCAAACGCTCTCAACGCAAAAGCCTACTGGCGCTCGTGATTCTTTAGCTCCGCCCACACGTCACGCCTCCAGCCGGTCGTGTTTTTCCGGGAAAAATCGGTACAGACTATCTTTCTCTTATGAATATAATAAAACAAAAGACTTTTTGGAGTTATGAAGGATGCAGTACTACTCTCTAGGTACTCAAGATTAACAGGATATTGAGTGAAAACGAGCATTTCACCCCCCCCCCACCCCCCCCCCCCCCCCTTTAAAATTGTCAGAATACACAGAAGAAAGTCATTTAAGGAAAGAGAGTCACCTAAGGATAACTTCCACACTTCTAATAGTGAAAAGAGACCAGACATGGAGTTTCCAATGGTCTAGATGCCGGTGCCAAATGGTGCCCCGTCTCTGTGTCCGTAGATCCTTCCTCAGAGGAATCGGCGAAGGAAGGGCTGTCACAAGGAGCAATAGTTCTGGGAACCAGGTCCAAGTGGGCCAATACTGGGAGCGCAGACCACCTTGTCGGTTGATGTACGCAACGGTCACTGTGTTGACAATTAAGACTAGCACATGCTTGCCTCATAAGAGACCTTTGAGACGGTTCAGAGCAAGGTGCACTGCTAACAACTCTAGGCATTTCATGTGCCACTGCAGCTGCGGGCCCGTCCAAACCCCTGAAACTGCATGCCCGTTGTACGTGGCTCCCCAGCTGGTAGTGGAGGCATACGTGTATACCACAGCATGCCTGGAGATTTGCTCTAGGAGCACCCCTGCCCGGAGAAATGAAGGATCTGACCACAGGGTGAGGGTTTGGCGACAGACCAGTGTAACTTGGATCTGGTGAGTGCCACGCTTCCACACCCACCTCGGGACTTGGCCATAAAGCCAGTGCTGGAGCGACGAGCAGGCTGGGCCACGGCGGCCAGAGGACAGGTGGAGGCAGCAGGTGCCCACCGGGGCAGGATGTGTCGGATCGCCTCAGTCTGCTTCTAGGCAGCCGAGAACTGCTGGGCAAAGCTTTCAACCGCGTTACCTGCAGTAACGACATGGCATGTAAGGCAGAAGCAGCTTCCCCGCAAGCCAGATAGGCAAGCACTGGGACTCCACGCCAGGAGGAGGCGGACTTAGGACACAATTGCATTGCTACCGCCCGCTCACACCGGCCAGTTTCTGGCAGTAAAAGGTGCTGTCCACGACTTGGTGAGCTTATCATGCACTTCCGGAAAGAAAGGCACTCGGGTGGGGTGCTGAGAACAAGAGCGCGCGACCCCGAGAAAGCAATCATCCAGCCTCAAGTACTCGGGACGTGGTGGAGGATTCCACTAGAGCCCTACCCTCTCCAAACTATGAAAGAATTGGTGTTTATTTATTATTATTCTTTTACTTAGATGTATATGTGTTATAAAAGAAAGAAAGAAATATGAATGAATGATTAATTAATTAATTAAAAAAAACTTTTATTTTAACAAGAAATTCTGCAGTTCACTGTAAAAAAATGTGTTAAGTTTACAGAAGTTTTCACTGGATGGATGGATGGATGGATGGATCAATTAAATTAATTTGAAAACACACATCACTCAGGAACAAAGAGCCACTGCTGTGTGCTGCTCTGAGAACTAAACTCTTTATTCTGCTTTTGCCTTCTTTGGAAATATTTTTCATTGGAAAAGTGAAAATAGACAAAGTAACTGTCGATACTGGGTAAAAAATATAAGTTCCTCAATATTAACTTCTTGTTTGTGAACTGTTGTTTCTGCTTCTGATGTCCTTCAACATAAGCAATACTGCACAAGTAGGTTCTTTTGAAAATTGTGTAATTTCATCCTAAATTTAAATTGAGGATGTGTCTGGCAGTTCTGTATCCGCCACATAGTTTGTGACCAGTTATAATGATGAGAGACATAGCACTGAACATCATATCTGGTGTGTTCAGGAAGTGACTTCAGGAAGCTGCAGAGCAGCTACAGAGTGCTTACATCTACTGCATTTTCTTTCAAACATTTAGCAAATGAGATGAACTTGGTCATTTGGTAGTGACCTGTACTCTAGAGGAATGCCTATGAACATCCTATAAATTCTGTTTATATTGAACACAAACATAATATAGGATTTCATTGTAATTATGCACTTCAAAGTTCAAATATCTATAATGTTTAACAGTCTTATGCCACGTTTCCACCGCAAGAACTTTACCCAGGAACTAGGGACTTTGGCCTGGTACTCGGTGTGTTTCCACCGCAGGAACCAGGAACTAAATAAAAATACCCCTCAGAAAGTCCCTGCTGGCAAGGTGGTACTTTGTATAAGTTCCGGGAACTTTCGGGGGCGGGACTTGGGCGCTAAACATCCTGATTGGTTGAGTTCACACAGCATTGGTTGAGTTCAACCACCGTTTATTTGGATCATTTTCAAAATATTACTGTTATTGTGTCATGAAATGTAATTTTAAAAGTATTTCAGGTGAGAAAGTAGTTGTTTAAAACTCAAATCTGTGGTTTATTTATTAAGACAGAGCCTTTTTAAAAATGTGTTTCGCCGATCTCGGAGACGGTGAACACCACGCGATCAGCGGGAGCTCAGTGCTTATGTATCCGCCGAGAAGTAGTCTCACCTCGGCTAGACCTTCTGATATGTGCCGCTGGCTCTGATGTCTCTTTAGTGGTTAAACATAAAATATAATTTGTTTGGGGTTAATCTAACAGATTATCTTTGGTCTGTATTCAATTTATCTACAGTATTGTTCAAAATACCATACCATACCATACCAACTTTATTTGTTAAGCACTTTACAACAACCACAGTAGACCAAAGTGCTGTACAGAAAAATAAATAAAAATAAAATAGATAAAATAAACATATGTACCATTTATAACCACAGAATAAAAGCATTCAAAGTAACAAATTGAAACAAGTAAATAAAGTCGACCTCTTACTAGGTGTCAAAAGCCAAAGAGAAAAGATGGGTTTTAAGAAGGGTTTTAAAAACAGATAAAGAAGAGGCCTGCTTAACATGCAAAGGCAGATCATTCCACAGTTTAGGGGCAGACACAGCAAAGGCACGGTCCCCTCTGAGCTTACGCTTAGTTTTAGGCACAGTCAGGAGCAGCTGATCATCTGATCTGAGAGAGCGGACGGGTTTATAAGAGTGTAGAAGCTCAGAGAGGTATGGCGGAGCAAGACCATTTAGTGATTTAAAAACAAATAACAGAATTTTAAAATTGATCCTAAATTGAATAGGCAGCCAGTGTAATGAAGCTAAAATAGGGGAAATGTGCTCATGTTTACGTGTGCCCGTTAAAAGACGTGCTGCTGCATTTTGTATCAACTGGAGACGGTTGATGGAGGACCCACTAACCCCCACATATAGTGAGTTACAGTAGTCCAGCCGTGTAGTTACAAAGGCATGGATAACGGTTTCGAAATGTTGTCTTGACAGCATTGACAGCATTGGTTTTATTTTGGCCAGCTGCCTTAAATGAAAGAAGCTTGATTTGACAACAGCTTTGATCTGACTGTCAAATTTAAGCTCAGGGTCCACTTTAACTCCTAGGTTTGTGATAATAGGTTTAATATAGGGTGCTAAGGAGCCCAGATCTACAGGCGGGGTCCCAGTGGTGCCTCCGAAAACCATCACTTCTGTTTTTTTATCATTAAAATTTAAAAAGTTCATAGCCATCCAGGCCTTTATGTCGTCGAGACAATTGAGTAGTTGTCCAACAGAGTTATAATTTTTCTTTTTTAGAGGTACATAAATCTGACTGTCATCTGCATAACAGTGGAATGAAATGCCATACTTTCTAAGTATGGAACCAAGTGGAAGCAAATACAGAGAGAAAAGTAGAGGGCCGAGGACTGAGCCCTGTGGGACCCCACACAAGAGAGTACTAGAGGAGGATACAGAGTCACCTAAGCTAACACAAAAAGTCAGATCCGCTAAGTATGACCTAAACCACTCCAGTGCTATGCCACTGATGCCCACCCACTGCCTTAATCGTGAAATCAATATTTCATGATCCACTGTGTCAAATGCAGCAGTTAGATCTAAAAGCACAAGGATAACACAGTCACCAGAGTCAGTAGCTAAAAAGATATCATTAAAAACTCTTAAAAGAGCAGTTTCGGTGCTGTGCAAGGTCTTAAAACCGGACTGGAAAACCTCTAGAATATTATGTTCTTCCAAAAAGGCCAATAGTTGACTGTACACAATCTTCTCCAAAAATAATAGCAGTACAATGTGACTAACCAGAATAATCAAGGTTTTTTCGTATTTTTTTATTGCTACGTGGCAAACAAGTTACCAGTAGGTTCAGTAGATTCTCAGAAAACAAATGAGACCCAGCATTCATGATATGCATGCTCTTAAGGCTGTGCAATTGGGCAATTAGTTGAATTAGTTGAAAGGGGTGTGTTCAAAAAAAATAACAGTGTGGCATTCAATCACTCAGGTCATCAATTTTGTTGAAGAAACAGGTGTGAATCAGGTGGCCCCTATTTAAGGATGAAGCCAACACTTGTTGAACATGCATTTGAAAGCTGAGGAAAATGGGTCGTTCAAGACATTGTTCAGAAGAACAGCGTACTTTGATTAAAAAGTTGATTAGAGAGGGGAAAACCTATAAAGAGGTGCAAAAAATGATAGGCTGTTCAGCTAAAATGATCTCCAATGCCTTAAAATGGAGAGCAAAACCAGAGAGACGTGGAAGAAAACGGAAGACAACCATCAAAATGGATAGAAGAATAATCAGAATGGCAAAGGCTCAGCCAATGATCACTTCCAGGATGATTAAAGACAGTCTGGAGTTACCTGTAAGTACTGTGACAGTTAGAAGACGTCTGTGTGAAGCTAATCTATTTTCAAGAATCCCCCCAAAGTCCCTCTGTTAAAAAAAAGGCATGTGCAGAAGAGGTTACAATTTGCCAAAGAACACATCAACTGGCCTAAAGAGAAATGGAGGAACATTTTGTGGACTGATGAGAGTAAAATTGTTCTTTTTGGGTCCAAGGGCCACAGGCAGTTTGTGAGACGACCCCCAAACTCTGAATTCAAGCCACAGTACACAGTGAAGACAGTGAAGCATGGAGGTGCAAGCATCATGATATGGGCATGTTTCTCCTACTATGGTGTTGGGCCTATTTATCGCATACCAGGGATCATGGATCAGTTTGCATATGTTAAAATACTTGAAGAGGTCATGTTGCCCTATGCTGAAGAGGACATGCCCTTGAAATGGTTGTTTCAACAAGACAATGACCCAAAACACACTAGTAAACGGGCAAAGTCTTGGTTCCAAACCAACAAAATTAATGTTATGGAGTGGCCAGCCCAATCTCCAGACCTTAATCCAATTGAGAACTTGTGGGGTGATATCAAAAATGCTGTTTCTGAAGCAAAACCAAGAAATGTGAATGAATTGTGGAATGTTGTTAAAGAATCATCACAAGTTGGTTGACTCCATGCCACACAGATGTCAAGCAGTTTTAAAAAACTGTGGTCATACAACTAAATATTAGTTTAGTGATTCACAGGATTGCTAAATCCCAGAAAAAAAAAATGTTTGTACAAAATAGTTTTGAGTTTGTACAGTCAAAGGTAGACACTGCTATTTTTTTGAACACACCCCTTTCAACTAATTGCCCAATTGCACAGCCTTAAGAGCGTGCATATCATGAATGCTGGGTCTTGTTTGTTTTCTGACAATCTACTGAACCTACTGGTAACTTGTTTGCCACGTAGCAATAAAAAATATACTAAAAACCTTGATTATTCTGGTTAGTCACATTTTACTGCTATTATTTTGAACAATACTGTATATGTTAAAATGAAAATAAAAAGGCAAATTTTTATAATATTTTGTTTCATTGTAATGGCTGTATATATACACATTTCCCTGAACTAAGTACATTTCTGCAGCTATTATTATGTTCAAATAAACATGAAAGGAGGTAGTGTTTTTTGATATCCTATTTCGTTTTATTGTAAATACACATATCCATGAACTAAGTACATTTGTGCAGCTGTTATTATGTTTAAATTAAAACGAAAGGAGGCAGTGGTATTTGATATAATATTTCATTTTATTGTAAATATACATAGAGGAAAATTGCAGTAGCCAAGGCGAGCTGAGTTCACACGGCATTGGTTGGGTTCAACCACCATTTATTGGGATCATTTTCAAAATATTACTGTTATTGTGTCATGAAATGTAATTTTAAAAGTATTTTAGGTGAGAATGTAGTTGTTTAAAACTCAAATCTGTGGTTTATTTATAAAGACAGTGCCTATTTTTAAAATGTGTTTTGCCGATCCCCGAGACGGTGAACTCCACTTGATCAGCGGGAGCTCAGTGCTTATGTATCCGCAGAGAGTAGCCTCACCCTGACTAGACCTTCTGATATGTGCCGCTGGCTTTGATGTCTCTTTAGTGGTTAAACATAAAATATAATTCGTTTTGGGTAAATCTACCAGCTTATCATTGGTCTGTATTCAATTTATCTATATGTTAAAATGAAAATAAAAAATATTTCATTTCATTGTAATGGCTGTATATATATACACATATCCCTGAACTAAGTACATTTCTGCAGCTCATTCATTATGTTTAAATAAAAACGAAAGGAGGCAGTGGTATTTGATATCATATTTCGCTTTATTGTAAATATACAGAGAGGAAAATTGCAGTAGCCATGGTCAGCTGACTGAAGTTATCAAGTATGCTGCTGTTTGCAGATTTACCGGATTTGCGTTGTCACAGACATCACACTCCCGAGACGAATGCACAAAGTCTGAACTACCGAGGATGCACGTCCAAAATCAGCGCACTTTGTATTGAGAAACGCGGGCAGACCTAAGTCACCAGACTATTTGCCTAATCTAATCCCAGTACTTTACACCGCGGTGGAAACGCAGAAAGCAACAGGTCTGGGGGGAAAAAAGTTCCTGGGAAAAAAAGTTCCTGGTAGAAATGTTCCAGGGTAATTTCGGTGGAAACGCGGCATTAATAATATAACAATCATTTATAGTCATTTTTAAAGAAGTTTCTAGATTTACATTACAAATAGTTCTAATGTTAAAGTCACAATGATGACAATATTATTTTAATGGAATATTGTTGTATTTATTATAAATGATTTATAACTTAATTCACACATCATTTAATATATATATATATATATATATATATATATATATATATATATATATATATATATATATATATATATATATATATATATATATATATTTTTTTTTTTTTTTTCTTGTTTAAGAAGAATGTCTTTGAGAAGAATTTCCAATTTTAATGAACTGGTATCACATGATATCACATCTACACAAGAACAAGGGACTAAATTATTTCATGTTTGATGATTAAAGAAAAAAAATGTCAGATATTTATGATGATGTGATCAGGACTGATACTGAGAGAATGAAAACAAATAGATCAGAGATGACGGTTGTTTTCTATGAGAATGCAAACTTTGAGAGAGATTATGATTTCAGGACACAGACAAACAGACACCAGACACTTCAGCGTACAGGTAATCACATTCATCTGTTTGATTAAATGTTCAAGTTTGCACATGTTCAGTCATTTACTATCATGTCTTTGGTGTTCAGGAACTGATTGTTTGAAGATCAGAAGCTCCCGTGTGTTTGGTGCTGCTTGCTTTCTTTTGCTTACATACAATAACTAACCATCTGTTTATGTTTTTGGAAAGTCACTAACCTGCTCAGAACAAACACAGAGCAAAACATGTTTATTTAGTTAGGATGGTCATAAACCTGCTATCTGGAATGAATTTATTAACTGAACTAAGCACAGGGTCACTCCTTTGTTTGCCCTTTATTAAAGAAGCAAACATCTTACGAGGTCAGGTGCATTTGAGTGTCTGTTCAAATACTACACATAAACATCCAACATTAGTGTGGTGTTTTGTGACCCTGCTTTGTCTAAACCCTGCTCAATATCAGATCTGGCCCACATCTGGCCTGCATGGATTTCACTCGGGCCAGATCTGGGTCGAAACTGCTTGCTGTCTGGGTTAATATTATCTAGGCCTAAACTTGGAAACGAGCAGCAGAAATCACACTGAACAGAACAAAATGTTTTTATATTAAAGGGATAGTTCACCCCAAAAATCTAAATTATGTCGTTCCAAACCAGTAAGAACTCCATTTATCTTCGAAAGTTCACAGTTTAAGATATTTTAGATTTAATCCGAGAGCTCTCAGTCCCTCCATTGAAACTGTGTGCACGGTATACTGCCCATGTCCAGAAAAGTAAGAAAAACATCATAAAAGTAGTCCATGTGACATCAGAGGGTAAGCATCGAAAATACATTTTGGTGCAAAAATATCAAAAACTATGACTTTATTCAGCATTGTCTTCTCTGCCGTATCTGTTGTGAGAGAGTTCAAATAAAAGCAGTTTGTCATATCTGGTTCGCGAATTAATCATTCGATGTAACATAATCTTTTTGAACCAGTTCACCAAATCGAACTGAATCGTTTTAAATGGTTCACGTCTCCAATACGCAGTAATCCACAAATTACTTGAGCTGTTAACTTTTTAAATTTGGCTGACACTCCCTCTGAGTTAAAACAAACCAATATCCCGGAGCAGGGGCGTAGCCATCTTTTCAGAAGTGAGGGGGACAGAAATTATTTATATATCAATTGGTACTGCATTGTTCATCCTTTATTTATCACCTGCTGGAGATCACTTGAAAAACCATATATTGTTGCAATCGTATGTTTAATGTCTTCGTGTTTGCAAAAGTTTTTGGGCTCTTTTTTTTCTGTGTAAAAACTGTTTTCATACAGCGATAGCTGGACGCTTTTGGCCATATTAGGATCTTCCTGAAAATACTTTCTGTGCGAGAGCGCCCTCCGGCTCCGTATGAATGAAACGCACACTACAGGAGTTTTTGCGCTCTGTGATGTTCATCTCGCTGTATTCTGGGTCCGAATTAAATATCAAATCATATGCAGACTATCCCGTCTCTTTGAGTTTAAATCTATATTTATTCACACCAGCTCTTGAAAACCTCTATGAGAAAACTTGACCGAAAAAGTGCGGGGGACGAATTTCCATGATATTAAAAGTGGGGGGGACACGTCCCCCGCGTAATCTACGCCCCTGTCCCGGAGTAATTCATTTACTCAAACAGTACACTGACTGAACTGCCGTGAAGAGAGAACTGAAGATGAACACCGAGCCAAGCCAGATAATGACTCGTTCACGAGTCAAGAACCGGTTGCATCGGTTTTCGGGTCACCAGTAGTTCTTTTGGAAAGTTTGATTGAATAAACTGGTTGAAGAAAACGGTTCACCAGTTATTTGCGCTCGACGTAATGACATCATTCACGATGACTGCCCTTGATTCAAGCCTTCGGTTTACCGGCGCTCATAACACTACCACAAAATCAATTCAGAATCAATTACCAAAATAATCAGTTTGGTTCAGACACTCTGTGTGTCAGTCTGCTTCATGTTGAATCACTCAATTGTTTGTCTCCTATATAAGTTCAGTAACTGGTGTTTCATGTTGTCAGATCGTTGTTTGTCCCCGGTGTGCTCCCGTACCTGTTTCCTGTGTTCCTAGTTCCTGCCTGAGTCTTCCTGTGTCGTCGTTGTTCCTGGATCGTCACCTAGCACTGGATTACCATTCACCATCACGAGGATCACACACTCACCGGGATTTGAGGGATCATCACTGGAGCACGCACCATCATCCGTTGTCCACCGAGGTCCCTGTGTCACCGTGCCATCAGCCTTGTGTCCGCCCCCTGTGTTACCCTGTGAACTGGTCGTGCTTTTCTGACTCTTTGAGCTTTTGTCAATAAACACGCCTTGCGATTACATCCTGTCTCTGTGTTACGTATCAGAACGATCTGGCCCATCATGGATGTAGCAGGCGCTTCCACGTGGAACGAGTTTGTGGCTCGAAGTATCGCTAGAATGGACACTCAGGAGGAAAACATCTCGCTCACAGGGAGGGCGGTCCAAGCGCTTGTGATGCAGGTGTCCGAGTGCACCCAGCAGATTCAACAACTACGAGTCTCCACTGCGCCACCCACAGCGCCAATTCCACCCTCCCCTCCAGAGCCGCAGCCGTGGCGAGAACCGAGACTGCCTACACCAGAAGGTTATTCAGGTGAACCAGAACCACTTCATCCACTCGTGCTGTTAAAAGATCAAGCCTGGTAGTAACGATGAGGCTACTATCGGATGGGATCTCCACCGGGAAGACCTCATCCTCACCATCATCAGCTACTCTCCTTCCGGTAAGACTAAGGTGGGCAACCAACACTCATGACACCTGGGCTTTATTGGATTCAGGGGCGGAAGGTAATTTTATTGATATTGAACTAGCAGAACTGCTTCTTCCTTGATTTTGCGCAAGCAAATGTGTCAACTACATCCCCAAAGTTAATTTCTTTGACCAAGTCCGATTCAATGGTAAACAGGGAGAGTGCAGTCAATCACTGTGTCATTGTCGTCCTGAGCTCATTCTTCATTCGTTTATAAACAACTTTCAATCCCTGGAACATTTTGAATTGTAGCTAAGCGTCCTTGTCTTTCTTTAACTTTCTTTTTGCAAAACCACTCAATTGACGTCTGTCCATTTTGATTCATTTTCTGTAGCCATTTAAAAAAATGACATATTTGCGCGTATTTGTTGTGGACCAACTCAACTCATGTATTTTTATATATATTATTTATTATTATTATTATTGTTGTTAAGTTAGGCCGGTGACACACTGGATGCATGGCACAAGCGTCTCAGCCGCGTGGCGTGTCGGTTTTTAATTCGGCTCCCATGTTAACAGGTTAGAGCTTATAGACCGCCTGCGTGAGACGCGCGGCAAACGCTTGCTCGCTAGAAATAGAACCGACGCCTATTTTTACCGCGACACGCGCGCGTGTTGGAAGCTTTTCCAGGCAAAATATAATAGGAAAATGTGTTTAAATGTCATTTTGTACACAAATACATATGAATTCCTGATATTTTGATATTTGAAAGTCTGTAGGTTGACATAAATTCAGATATAAATGTAATAATAAAAAATAAAAAAAAATATCGATTTTCAAATATTGCCCCTGTCAAACATAAACTATTTCGTCAATACTTTTGATGGTGTCCTTTATCAGTAGGCGTAAGTGTGTAGAAAAAAGTATATATTGTTGTAATGAAGACAAGAGCCTGGTCTGTCAACGGTCTCCCTCTACAGCAGCAGCGCGCCAGCGCCGCGACAGGCACGCTTCTGGTGTGTAAAGACACAGAATCCGCCACGCTTCTGGGACGCTTCTGGGACACTTCAGACACGCGGCGCTCACGCCATGCATCCAGTGTGTCACCGGCCTTAGTGTTCATAAATGAGTTATGTATGGTCTTTCAAGAATTTCAAGTTAATAATAAAACAATTTACGAAAAATATTTTTAAAGGTCCCTTTCTTCGTAATCCCATGTTTTAAACTTTAGTTAGTGTGTAATGTTCTTTGTTAGAGTATAAATAATATATATATAAATTCTAAAGCTCAAAGTTCAATGCCAAGCGAGATATTTTATTTAACAGAATTCGCCTACAAAAAACGACCCGTTTGGACTACATCCCTCTAGTAGCTGCAGTAATGACATCACTAAAACAGTTTTTTGACTAACCTCCGCCCACATGAATTCACAAAAAGGGGGTTTCGTCTTGTTGCGCTCCGACGGAGAAGAGGAAGAGCTGCATTTGTGTTTGCCATGTCGTTGAAACACTGTTATTTTCATCTTGAAGTCCAATCATCTTTGTTTGGCCTTCCCAGGGACGCTGTACTTGGAGATTAATGGTTACAATTTATGTTTAACTTGGTTCCCGAAAATTATAATCCACATGTAAAACTATGTGCAGCACATTTTGCTGAGGACAGCTTGCTGAGGACAACTTCCTCAATCTCAATCAGTTTGATGCCAGATTCGCACAAAGATTATTTTTGAAAGATGGAGCAGTTCCTTCTTGGTCTGGAGAAGGCATTGTTTATGGACCACAACCAGTAAGTGTATTTTATTATTTAAGTTGGTGCGTTTAACAGTTTCTGTAACTTATTATACAAAGGGCAACGCTGTTTAGCTTTGTTAACTAGATGTTAGGGCTGTGCAAAATTTTTTTAAAAAAAATGCGATTTTCATGCGCATCTCGTCAGTAAAAACGCTCCTGTGATTATAAGTACATTTCCAGCACATGCTCCTGCACACTTGCTTCTGAAATCTAGCCCAATCGCGCGTTTCCAGGAGGGCCGCGTGCACTAAGTTGCTGTCGAAATCACAACACAGGAACCGCTGACACAATCAGGACTCACTACGTATTTCTGAAGGAGGGACTTTATAGAACAAGGAAGTCATCAGCCCGTTTTTATGACAGTATTGTTTTCAGTGTTGGGTAAGTTACTCAAAAAAAGTAATCCACTACAAATTACTAATTACTGCTCTAAAATTGTAATTTGATTACATTACTGATTACTGCATGTAAAAAGTAATCAGATTACTAATTACTTTACTTTCAAGTTACTTTGAAAACCTATTAAACATACAAGGAAAAAAACTACAAACAAAGTGAAACTCAGTTCTTTCCGTAATTTAATATTGACTGAAAAATATTAGAGAAATATGAAAACAGCAACTTGAATTAAAAATGCAATGCATTTCTATAACTTAACATTCTTAACATAAACTTGCCTAACATGAAAACTGTAGTCTTTTTAAATGTATCTACAGTAGCTATGTCTTAACTACATGGGTGTCCTTCCAAGGAAGATTCTATTATTACAAGTCCAGATGTCTGCGGTTGTGGAGACATATTCCAAACGATCGAATGTTTTTTTAAGTACATACTCCATATCCGCATAGGGCTGTCACTTTTCGTTCGAAAATCGATTGCACAATCGATCGGACCAACCAAAAAAAGTTTCGAAAATGAAAATAGGGAATCGATTTTGAAATAATTATCGATTTATTTAAAATAATTAAACAATTAAAAATATATAGATGTAAAAAACTTGTGTTAGGGCTTACTTTATATCATGTTACGCTGGCTCGGGCTTGCGCTCCAGTTTGTGAGGTAAATGAACGTTCATGTGATGTGTTTCGATTAGCGCGAGAAAGATGTGAAATGGATGCTGAGTAGATGCAACGGGGCTTGCCTCTGGCGAAAATACGTTTTGGTTGCACCAGCAACTAAAGCAAAGTCTGAGGTGTGGAAAAGTTTTGACCGTGTTTATAATGAGAATAATGAGTGAATAATGACGCACCATCAGTGAGCGCAGGAACGCGCTGAAGACATCTACAGTGGATTCAATCATTTTCCTCCACAAAAACATGTAGACCTAGCCTAATCTCTGCGAGTAAAGGTTTTTCAAATGATAACTATATATTCATTAAGGCTTAAATGCATAATGTGGACTGAGTATTTACGCTAATGTTGGCATTATTCTATTATTAAATGTCAGCTGATATGTGGAGAAGAAAACCCGGCGGAGCCTTTATCTTAATTTCGTTATTGCCAAATACCCATCTTAATTTAAAATGTATCTTAATTTAATCTGTTAAAAAAGACTCGCTTTTATTGATGCGTTTTTTTTTATTTATATTTATGTCTATTTAGAGTGCTGAGATGTTACGATGTTACAGAGGACTTATTTTATTTCTTTATTCCAACTTCCAAAGAGCTGTGTGTGTATGCGCATATCTGAATGTCGGGCTGCGCTGCACACGGGTTCGGGCTTTTAAAAAGCTGTCAATCAAAATGTAATACTTCTCGGGCTCGGGCCGAAACCTGTCGAGCTCGGGTCCTGTCGGGCCTAACTTTTAAGGCCCGATTAAAGCTCTAATGCCAATAAATAAGAAATATTGCTGACTTGTGCGTTTCCAAGCGCTCTCGTTCGTCCGATATGTGGCGTTGAAAAAAAAGGAAACGTCTTTTTTTTTAGACATGGAAAATCGATTTTACAATCAATTCAATTAAAAATCGAAAATGCTTTTTACACAAAAGTGACAGCCCTCCATCCGCATAGCATTTATCTAGATACCTTGCAAATATCTTTCGGTCCTGCAAGGGTACAGAGCTGTCCGTCACTACCATCGTAAGCAAGTCTCTAAATTTCCTCCACCACACACGCTGCTACAGCTCTTCACCTGTCCAGAAGTTACCTTCCCTCCCGATCTTGAACAAAAATCTCCGTCCATTTAAACAGCACGAGTTCTCCAGTAATTCATTAAAGCGCATGCTCAATAACTGACGCAGCCGCCCCAAAACGTGATTAGAAATGCATTTTAATTTATTTACTTTAATATTTTTTCTTACCAATACATTTGTAACGCAAGTAACGTAATTTTATTGACATCAGTAACTGTAATCAAATTACATTTATTTTAAATGTAATGAGTTACATTACTGCGTTATCACGAAAAGTAATTAGAATACAGTAACGCGTTACTTTGTAACGCGTTATACCCAACTCTGATTGTTTTACACGCGAAACATGAACACTTTATATTGCAAACTGTAAACACAATCAATGCTTCAAAAAAAGAGTGAAAAAGGTGACCTTTAAAGCTTGTGTCATGTGGTGCCCCCCAGTTGTTGGGAATGTATATATACACACACACACACACACACACACACAAGAATTACATTTGAAGAAAATGTAAACTTTAAAAATTAAAACCCCTTGTCACTTGTCACCCCCCATTTTCAGCATGGAGACACAAATGACTGCTGCTTATGAGTCTTTCTTACTAGACATATAATCAACATATGTTCGCAAAGCTGACATTTCAAAGTTTACTGTTCAGGAATCAGAATTACTATCTGTATTTATGCTAATAGAGACATATAAGCTCAAACATGAAAACAAAAATACAAATATTAAAAACACATTTTTTAAAAAATGTATTTAAAAAATGTTGATGTGGGATATGATTTTAGAAACATAATGAAGCTAAAGCCTCAAGTCTATTAATGCTTCTTTTTGATATTTCAGAACATAATCTCACAAACTGTCAATTTTAAACACAACTAGTAAGTAAAATCATGCTTCTGAAAAGGTTTAGATGACTAAATGAGAAAATAAGGAACAGAGACAAAGTATATTTTGGGAATGCATTGGGTTCTTCGGAAAACTGCTATTATAATGTGTTAACATTGTGCTTTATAAGTCAGAAAAGTCCCATAAAATAATAATAATAATAATAATAATAATAAACAAAAAATTATATATATATATATATATATATATATATATATATATATATATATATATATATATATATATCAATGTTGATTATTTATTCTAGCCAAAAATAGTCATTAAATGGACAATTAACATTTATATTCAAAGATATGCAAAATACTATAGCATGTAAACTGAATTAGCTAAATTTCACACATCACAGTGTTTCACAACAATCTTGACAGGAAAGACAGCAGCAGTAAAATGTGTCTTATGCTGTAAGAAGGTATTTTTTATTCCATCAAATAAAAATAAAAAAATCCCCCCATAAGAGTCACCTAAGGAGAATCACCTAAAGAGAGTCACCTAAGGGTGATCCCCACATCTAACCATTTTCTAAAATGAACTCCATTTTTCTAAATAGTAAGAAAAATACAAAATAAAATCAGTGCCTGAAAAAGATATCACATGACCACAGTGTTGCTTTATAAATGTGAAAGCCAAAAAGCAGAAGTTCATACAGGTCCAGTCCACTTGAAGGAACAACTTCCAATAACCTTACGCTCAACTCCAGCAATATGAACATGTCTGGCAATTTTGAGAGGGGAATAGAATTTGAAGAGTTGGATGACAACATGGAGAGATACCAGACACTTCAAAACACAGGTACTGATACTCATTTTATTAAAATTACAACTGGCAGTTTAGATCTAAGCAAATCACTGTTTGCACTGCACAAAAATTGCTAATGTGAAAACAGTAATGCAAACCTAGGAACGCTTCATGGAACTGAACCCAAGACATTCTATAGACATACAGTACACCATACAGAGCTGGCCTGAGTTTGAGTTTGCTTGATTTGCAAGAATGTGTAAGCAAACTAGAAATTCACTTATTACTACTTTCGATTGTTAATATGTGCCCTTAATGCTTCTATGAATTAAGTGCAAGCTCTTGTGTGTAATATTTCTCAATTTGTCCTTATTTAATATTCATAGAACATGTGATTCACCATAACAACTCACTCAATCACTATATACATATACACTCACCAAGGCACTTTGTTGCACCCCTTTTTGGGAATTAACTGCCTTAATTCATAGCTGCATAGATTCAATAATGTGCTAGAAACATTACTCTGATCATTCTGATCATATAATCAGATTGTCTCTGAAGAAATCAAGTCTCATCAGACCAGGTAACCTTTTTCCAAACTTCTATGTTCCAGTTTTGGTAAGCCTGTGTGAACTGTAGACTCAGTTTCCTATACCTAGCTCCTGCTGTGGTCTTATATATAACGGAGCCCCGCACATGACACGCAGGGAAAAATATATGGCTAAGTCGTGTGCACAATTTACTAATTCGTTCCCTCAGTGTACTAAAACGTGCACACGATTACTATAACGTTCCCTTGATTTATTATTTTGTTCACTCGATTTATAAATTGCGCGCACAATTTACTAATTCGTTCCCTTGATTTGCTAAATCATGTGCAGGATTAGTAGCGTAATAGTAAATTGAGGGTATGCAATAGTTATCACATGCATGTTTTAGTAAACTGAGGGAACGAATTCGTAAATCGTGCACACAGTTTATTTTTTTCTTGCATGTCATGTGCGGGGCTCCGTAATATATATATATATATATATATATATATATATATATATATATATATATATATATATATATATATATATATATATATATTTATATAGACTAGTCGGCGCTGTCGGAAACACTCTACTAAAGGATGCATTAACCATAAGTATGCGTCAATTTTAAGATGACAATATTGCATGTAGCGGTTAGGGGTGTGCACGGATAGTCGAACATTCAAATATTTGTTCGGCTCTAATTATTCGATAAATAATGTTGCTATATTTTTGCTTGCCATAAAAAAAGAAGAAAAAAAAGTCCACAATAAAACCTAATTCGGTCACTTTCTGTGATTCTCCACGGCATATTTGAAGATGTATGCAAGCAAAAAATAATTAATGAATGAATAAGAACTGCGGTCTTCTACAGTGCTTCAAATATGCTGTGGAGAATCACAGAAAGTGACCGAATTCAAGAACATTGTTGCAGCATCTCTCAAGCAACGAATAAACAATGCTAACTTGGAGAATATTCGCTTAGCACAACGTTATTTGTGAGTCCCGGCAACGTCTGTGCCGTCAGAGCGTGTTTTCTCCTTGGCCGGCCTTATTGTTAACAGACTAAGGAGCCGACTTTCCTCCGATCATGTTTACATGCTCGTATTTCTTAACAACATGTAAAAAAACAGAAAAAAAGCAAAAATGATTACCTGACAGTTTAAATGTTTCAAAAGTGTAAGCGTTCTGTACAATAGCCTAATTGCTGCAGGCTGCTTTACGTTTTTGCTTTTAATCTTTACATTTGTTTGTTTGCACACATTATTAAAGTTTTTTAGCTACAAAACGACTATAAACAGGCACCGGGATAACACGTCATTCTCTTCTTCGTCTTCACTGACTGTTCTGTTCAAAGCGTGCATCTGAAAGAACTGGTAAGAGCGATCTTTCTCTGTGTATCATGGCGACTACTAGCAAGCGTTTAGACAATGTGTACATCTGTGTCAACGTTATTTGAAACCCGATGACACACGCAGTCTTTGCGTCATTTGTTTGGGTGAAGAGCACGCATGCAATGTCTTTGAGGAGGCAATCGGTGTGCATTATTAGCGTTTTTATTTTCAAGGAAAAAAAACTCTGCTCTCGTTTGTCTCTCTTCTGAAAAAAAGTAAAAAAAAAACGCAGTCGTCTGCTTCCCGAGGTTGAGGACCTGGCACTGCTGAGGCATGGATGAGAATGAGCTTATGAGAATACAGGTAGATCTTTTTGAATGTTTTAAAGAGGGATTTTCCCTTTCACGCTCGTAATGGCGGCAGACAAGAGAGAGCCTCGGGAGGATGATGTTATATTTTTAACACTATCTGATACTGAGTTTAGTGCTCTGCCGGGTTTTTACCCAGTGAAGGCAGGAGATATTTGAGGATGGTGAAGAAGCTGAGGCTAAGCCTTCTCAATTCTCCTGCCCTCCATATGTAGAACTGTTTAAGGTTATGGATTGCGCCCCAGCAATGTTGGAATTGCCATGAAAATGTGCTAACAAGATGATGATGTAATAAGGATGATGGCCATTAAAAAAAAACAAAAAAAAACTCAATGAGCATTTTCCTTCTGACCATAGCCCTCCAGCTCAGGTGAGCCTTCCATTTCTGCAAGATCTCCATACAGATATCAAAAAGAAATGAAAGAGGCCGTTTTCTTCTCGCATCCCTTGGTTTCGGCAAGCGAAAGCGGCTATGAGGGGATGCCCCCTGTAGAAAGAGCTAAGAAAAAAAAAATCTGCGTGGGAGACATCCTCTCTTAAACTCCCTCCTTGACATCTAAGCCCCTTCAGAAATTCATCTGGCTTAGATGGCAAGGCATACGCAGCAGCAGGTCAGGCTGTGGCTTTGTTACACATGATGGTGGTGCTTCAAGGATATCAGGCTGATCTGCTAAGAGACCTGGATGGAGGCAAGGGCCTTTCTCCTGATCAGGTAGCCACGCTGCACCACGGTCCTCTTTCCATGCTACCAAGCAGGCCGCCTCCGCCATGGGCGGGACTAGGGCGGCCATGGTGGCAGCAGAAAGACGTCTGTGGATGAACCTGGCAGACATCAGGAAGAAAGAAAAGACTTTTTTCTCAATACTCAGGTTTCGCCTTCTGAACTTATCGGTATTTCCGTTGAGACGGTGATCAAGAAGTTCAGGGAGACGAAGGCACGCTCTGCTGCTTTCAGATCCTTCATTCCACAAAGGTCCAGGTCCGAGCCCGAACAATGTAGGGGTCCTGGCCTGTGTCGATCTGAGGTTCAAAGAAGGGCACAGAAGGCTAGTGTCGCAACTGTGCTCCTCCCCCACCTGCGGGCAGGGGTAAAAGGGAATGTGGGTCACGTGGAGGGAAGCAGAACCTAAGGGATCTGATCCAGACGAGGCACCGTTCTCATCCGAATCAGAGTGATACCGATTCCCTTCAGGAATTTTTTTAATTCTGCGTTTATCCTCCCCTTCCTAATTCCCCTGTAACCACCAGCTCTCCACCTGATCGAGGTTAGGTGGAAATCTCTCACATAACAGTCTCCTATACTGGATATATAATGTTTTTAATAATGTCCAGTCCAGCAGCTACTTCCAAAAATCTCACATTTAGCAATATGAACATTTCTGCCAATTTTGGGAGGGGAATAGAATTTGAAGAGATGGATAACAACAGAGAGTACGTGAACATCGAGAGATACTGGACATGTTAAAACACAGGCATGAAGAGACTCATTTTATTAAAATTACAACTGGCAGTTTGCTAATGTGAAAACATGGGAGTGCATCATGGTGCTTAACCCAAGATTTCCTATAAACACACACATCCTTCAGAGCTGGCTTTAAGTTTGAGTTGAGAACGTGAAAGCAAACTCAAACTCACTTATTACTACCTTAGATTAGTAATATGTGCTCATAAGTGCTACTATGAATTATTTAATTATTTATTTAGTGGTCAATTTTGTGATAACAAGATTATTGCAAATCTATTGGGCTTGAGACCAACACTGCAGAAGTTACTGGATTTTAATTTGGACCACAACAAATCTGTCCAGTGTGGAAGCACACTAACAGACATATTTTAGTCATAGGAGAGTTTAATGAACATTGATCTTATGATCTTATAATATGCATCATCTTCTTTTTAGCGAGGATCAGAAACTGCAGAGGAACTGTAGTGGGTTTGGTTCTGCTATGTGTTTTTCTTCTAACTGCAGTCATAGTGCTGTGTGTCCACATCCATACAATAAGAACAAAATACCCACCAGGTTTTGGCAAAGGTAAGTTTCTTTATTTGATGTAGTTTAGTTGTGGTCTCAGTAACTTTTAAATGTACATGATTCTTTGAGTAAACTATCTGCTAGAAGTTAAATGTCAGTGTAGAGTTTAAATTCAAAATCAGTATAGTTTTTTCAGCCTCTAATGCCATCCAAGATATAGATGAATTAGTTACTTTATCAAAACAGATGTGGAGAAAGGTAGCATCATTTACTCAAACAGTAAAATAAAAAGCAGATGAAAAATATAAAAATAAAATTAGATCAAGCACTGTTTACATACAAGTAAAAAACTGTCCTGAACAGTTCTAAACAAATATGTAGACAGATTTTGATGTGAGAGGACAACAAGGGACAGACCAGTAATGAGTGTTTAAAGTTAATTAACAATGGATTTGTTCCATATAAACATGCAGCTTCTGAATTTATGTTGATAACTTGCAGATTTTTTTATGAGCTGTTTATGCTCTCATTCTGATATCACCCATTCACTGTAGAGGAGCCACATTGCTTAATTTCTCCAAATCTGTTCTGATGAAGAAACAAACTCACCTACCTCTTAAACAGCCTGAGGGTAAGTAAATATTCAGCATTTTTTTTTTCTTTCGTGTAAACTATTCCCTGAACAGATCAGTGCTCTGACAACCCTAAATGGATAACATACAGTCACAGTTCCTACTATATTTCCTCTGAGTGGAAGAACTGGACTGACAGCAGACAAGACTGTTTGCAGAGAGGAGCAGATCTGGTCATCATAAACAACAGAGAGGAACAAGTGAGTGAAATATTGTGTTTGAATCAGTGATGAATAATGCTTATGGTCTAAATGTATAATATTTCATTCTAGGAATTTATTACAACCATAACTAGTGGAAACATTGTGTGGATTGGTCTGACTGACAATAATACTGAAGGGGTCTGGAAGTGGGTTGACGGCAGCACACTGACCTCTAGGTGAGCAGCTTGGTCTCAATTCTCAGTCACACTGTTAAACCATACAATTTAAACCATAACCTCTTCGTAAGAAATATCAATGCATTCATGCATTAACTTCCAAACCTATTTAGTCTCTTAAGCCACATATATTATATGACATAATAAACTTAAACTGTTTTACTGATGATCTGTTGTTGTAGGATCTGGAGTTTCTGGAGGCCCAATGAGCCCAATAGCAATGTTGGAGATGAGGACTGTGCTGTATCTCTGTATAACTGGGCTGATTATCCATGTAATCATACCTTTGTATGGATTTGTGAGAGGAATTAAGAGGTTTAACAAAGCTGTTACATCAAATCAGTAAATCCAAAGTAAAGCGGTAACAAAATAGATTTGCTGTAATCTGCAAAACAGTAAGAAGAGTTAGGGCTACTGCTCTTATTATTGTATATGAAAGTATGATGCTCATTTTAATAACATTTATAGAACAATTAAATGATATTAAAACAAATAAAAAAATGCATTCATTTGTCAATGCAAGCTCTTGTATGTAATTTTTCTCAATTTTGTCCTTATTATGTTCATGCCTTTATCACCAGCAGGGTGGACTATTATAATGGACTCCTCACTGGCCTTCCCAAAAAGACCATTAGACAGCTGCAACTCATCCAGAACGCTGCTGCCAGGATTCTGACTAGAACCAGAAAATCTGAGCATATCACACCAGTCCTCAGGTCCTTACACTGGCTTCCAGTTACGTTTAGGATTGATTTTAAAGTACTTTTACTCGTATATAAGTCACTAAATGACCTAGGACCGAAATATATTGCAGATATGTTCACTGAATATAAACCTAACAGAGCACTCAGATCACTTGGAATCAAGTCAGTTAGAAACACCAAGGGTTCACACAAAACAAGGGGAGTCTGCCTTTAGTTATTATGCCGCCCGCAGTTGGAATCAGCTTCCAGAAGAGATCAGATGTGCTAAAACACTAGTCACATTTAAATCTAGACTCAAAACGCATCTTTTTAGCTGTGCATTTATTGAATGAGCACTGTGCAATGTCCGAACTCATTGCACTATATTTTCAATGTTTTATTTTATTTAATTTTTTTTATGTAAAATAATTTTCTAACTGTTTTTAAATGTTTTAATCATTTTAAAAGTTTTCAAATTGGTTGTTTTATTTTTGTTATTATTTTTCTTCATGATTATTTTACTTTCTTTTATATAAAGCACTTTGAATTACCATTGTGTACGAAATGTGCTATATAAATAAACTTGCCTTGCCTTGCCTTGCCTTATTCTTTCCTTGCCTTATTACATACGTAACCAAGACGTTCCCTTTCAGTCAGTCACGTTCAACGTTACGAATGGGGTCCCTTACAAAACACCACATGGCTGTCTTCCAGCGACCCTTGTGAGTGATATCACCCTGTCGTGAGGCCAGCACGAGTGAGGGCCTAAAGCTCGCACAGAATACACTGGGTAGCATATTCCAGCTGGACATATGCTAGCAGGCTGCCTGCCCGTGGGAGGACTTACAGAAAGCAGGTATCTACCAAGGTGGTGATACATAAGAACTCTGAGGTACCCAGCCCGCAGGGTGGAAGTTTCAACGACAGAGCTGGCAAGAGGCTTGCCAAGGGAAAGACACATGCTGCGGAGAGACTTACTGTGGACATACACACGTGGGATTACCCAGAAAGGGGAATCACGACACATGGAGGCACCTAGTCCCACACATGGCTGACAAAGGGGCATGTACGCAAGTGTTGGACATCAACAGTGCTGGAGGAACCCAGGGTTCTGACTGAGGAACTCACCTGAGGGGAATAGTGCACGCATCCAGTCCGCGGAGTGGAATGGCACAGCAAGCGGATTGACACCGAGCAGGTCCTTACTGGCCCGAAGGGGCGAGTACCCGGGAGGACACGGGCTCTACACGGAGATTATAAAATCTCGCGAATGTGTTATGTGTCACCCAGCCCGCATCTCTACAGATGTCTGCTAGCGAGGCGCCATGCGCCAGCGCACAAGAGGAAGCTACGCTCCTAGTTGAGTGAGCTCTCACCCCTAGGGGGCATGGCAGGTCTCGAGCCAGATAAGCCAGGACAATAGCATCCACTATCCAGTGGGATAACCTCTGCTTGGACACAGCCTTTCCCTTATGCTGGCCTCCGTAACAGACAAAGAGCTGGTCTGAGGTCCTAAGGCACCGAGTTCTGTCCACGTAGGTGCGGAGCGCACGTACTGGACAGAGCAGTGCCCAGGGCTGGGTCTGCCTCCTCCAGGGGCAGCGCTTGCAAGTTCACCACCTGATTCCTAAAAGGAGTGGTGGGAACTTTGGGCACGTACCCAGGCCGGGGTCTCAAAATAACGTGAGAGTTAGCCGGCCCGAATTCCAGGCACGCTTCGTCAACTGAAAATGCCTGCAGGTCCCCGACCCTCTTTACCGAAGCCAAAGCCATCAGGAGCACAGTTTTCAAAGATAAAAACTTTAGCTCTACTGAGAGCAAGGGTTCGAAGGGAGCTCCCTGCAGTGCTGATAGAACCACTGCGAGGTCCCAACAGGGGACTTGCTGAGGGCAAGGCGGATTGAGCCTCCTTGCTCCTCTCAGGAACCTGATGATCAGACCGTGCCTCCCAAGATACTTACCTTCAACAGGGTCATGGTGAGCCGAAATGGCAGCGACATAGACCTTTAGGGTGGAAGGAGACAGCCTTCGTTCCAACCCCTCCTGAAGAAAGGAAAGCACTGACCCAATCGGGCATTTCCAGGGGTCCTCACAACGTGAAGAACACCAAGTGACGAAGAGGTTCCACTTCAAAGCATAGGCATGTCTGGTGGACATGGCTCTAGCTGATGTGATGGTAGCTACCACCTGTGGTGGCAAGGTACCTAAACCTTCCGTGACCCGTCCAGAACCCACACATGTAGGTTCCACAGATCGGGACGTGGGTGCCAGAGGGTGCCCCATCTCTGAGAAAGAAGGTCCTTCCTCAGAGGAATTGGCCAGGGAGGAGCTGTCGCGAGGAGTACAAGTTCGGGGAACCAGGTCCGGCTGGGCCAAAAAGGCGCAACCATGAGGACCTGCTCCTCGTCCTCCCTGATCTTGCACAATGTCTGTGCAAGAAGGCTCAATGGGGGAAACACATACTTGCGCAGGCCCAGCGGCCAGCTGTGTGCCAGGGCGTCCGTGCCGAGGGTGCCCTCGGTCAGGGAGTAAAACAACTGGCAGTGGGAATTTTCTGGAGAGGCAAACAGGTCTACCTGAGCGTCTCTGAAGTGTTCCCAAATCAGCTGGACCGACTGGGGGTGGAGTCTCCATTCCCCGGGGTGAGACTGCTGCCGTGAGAGCTCGTTGGCTGCACGATTGAGCCTGCCCGGAATGTGAATGGCACGAAGCGATGCTTGTGACTCCACAGGAGAAGATGGCAAGCGAGTTGCGACATGTGGCGGGAGCGTAGACCACCCTGACGGTTGATGTACGCTACGGTCGCAGTGTTGTCCGTATGGACCAGAACGTGCTTGTCCTTCAGCAGGGCCCTGAAGCGGTGCAGAGCAAGACGTACTTCTAGCAACTCGCGGCAATTGACATGCCACTGAAGTCGGGGGCCTTTCCAGGAGCCTGACGCAGCATGCCCGTTGCACATGGCACCCCAGCCCGTGGCAGAGGCATCTGTTGATACAGCAACATGCCTAGACACCGGTTCTAGGGGTACTGATATGCCGGCCCCTCGAAAGCAAACCGAAGAAACGGTCTGTGTCGAGGAAGAATGGAGACATGAAAGTACGTGTCCTTCAGGTCGATCGCTGCAAACCAATCCATCGGACGAATGCATTCGAAAATGCGTTAGGCGTTAGCATCTTGAACGGGAGTCTGTGCAGAGCTCGGTTCAAGGCACGCAAGTCCAGAATTGGCCGTAACCCACCTGTCTTCTTGGGTACTATGAAGTAAGGGCTGTAAAAGCCGGACTTCATGTAGGCTGGAGGGACCGGCTCTATCGGGCCCTTTGCCAGCAGGGTCGCGACCTCTGCGCGCATGACTGGGGCATCTTTGCCCACCATCGTCGCGTGGACATCCCGAACCCTGGGGGGACGCCGGGCAAACTGAATCGCGTAGCCGAGCCTGAGTGTCCGGATGAGCCAGCGGGAAGGCCTGGGGAGCTCTAGCCAGGCTCCCAGGAACCGAACCAGCGGGGTCAAGGGGACTACAGGCGTACCCACAGTGGGGCAGCGTGGTGGAGCAGACAGCCCCTGCATGGGAGGCATAGCGTCCCTTAGCGGGGGCGAAGTGCGGGCACTCGTCTGACTCCAAGTGGCAAGGTGAGAAGGCGAAGCGTTCTTGAGCCGTCTTTGCATGGAAACTGGCAAGAGGAGAGGGGAACGAGAGCAGCGAGGAAGCATGTCGCCAGCTGTCGTTCGTGGCCTCTTGGGACCCGGAGGTAGAGGAAACAGCTCTTTTAGTGAAGGCTGAAGGTTTGGGTACCACCGGCCGCAGGGCCAGTGGCGGAACAAAAAGAAAATGGATTGGAATCCTTCCTTATGGAAATGGAAAACAAAGGATTCTCCCCCGGCCCTCCTCCGGGGGAAGAAGTGGTCCTGCTACCATCTCGTGATGAGCTGATGTCTCCAACTCGGGGTCGCCCGTCTCAGGAACGCCGCTTGGCCTGGTGTTTGGCGGGTTTTAGGGGCAAAGACAGGTTGCGCCGCCCTTCTGCGGCCATCTCCTCGCTGCAGCCGGGGTGAAGGCTGCTGCTGTGGCAGAGCGGGAGTGGAGGAGGCCGCAGGGGGGCGCCCTCTGCGACGAGCAGGCTGAGGTTGCACCGGCGGCGGGGTGGAAGCAGCAGTGGGCCGCCGCCGCCGCCGGGGCAAGATGTGTCGGATGGCCTCAGACTGCTTCTGGGCGGCAGAGAACTGCTGGGCAAAGCTCTCTACCGCGTCGCCGAAGAGGCCATCCTGGGAGACCGGGGAGTTGAGGAGCTGAGCCTGATCAGACTCCCTCATGTATGCCAGGTTCAGCCATAGGTGGCGCTCCTGGACCACCAAAGTGGACATCACCTGACCCAAGGAGCGCGCAGTGACCTTCGTCGCCTGGAGAGCGAGGTTGGTAGCAGTGCGCGCCTCCTGCAAAACCCCTGGGACAGCACCGCCCTCGTGCAGCTGCCGGAGCAGCTTGGCCTGATAGACCTGAAGTGAGGCCATGGCATGCAGGGCAGAAGCGGCCTGGCCCGCAGCTCTGTAAGCCTTGGCCACAAGCGTGGATGAGAACTTACAGGCCTTGGAGGGCAGCTTGGGACCACCACTCCAAGCGGAGGCACTCTGTGGACACAGTTGCATCGCAACAGAACGCTCCACCGGGGGAATCTCAGCATACCCCTTGGCCGCCCTGCCATCGAGGGCAGTGAAGGCGGAGGAAGAACCAGAATGTTTTCGGGCAGTTAAAGGTGCCTTCCATGAACTAGTTACTTCCTGGTTACTTCCACCCAGAGGGGGGTGCTGGCGATCCGCATGAGCAGCCCCCAGGAACCAATCATCCAGCCTCGAGCGCTCGGGACAGGGTGGAGGATTCCATTCAAGCCCAATGCTCTCCGCTGCCCGGGAAAGCACGGCCGTCAGCTCGGGATCGGACTCAGACAACGCTGGCACTCCCGAGGGAGGCAACGCAGCCAAACCCTCATCTCCCGAGGACTCAAGCCCGCCTTGTGATGCGGCGATCGACATACGGTCCTCTTCGCGAGCCCCGAATGAGATGTCAGGAGCCTGAGAGGGTCCAGCAAACTCATCCAGGAACTCAACCGGCTGCGGCCCGTGGAGGTTTGCTCGTCGGGGAAGCCCACACGGTAACCCTCAGATCACCCTGGCCACCAGCCGAAGTAGCTCTCTTACGAGAAGAAGAGCTAGAACGGGGTGTGGCAGAGGGGATCCTATACCTTTTAAGGTAATCGAGTCTCGATCTCAACGCCGAGATGGTCATGTCCCCGCAAAGAGAACATGAGCCATCCACGAACGCAGTCTCAGCATGCTGGAAGCCCAGACACATGACACAGCGATCGTGACCGTCACGAGGAGCGATATATCGACCGCACCCAGAAACACACGGGCGAAATGACATCTTTAAAAAGACGCAAATCGGTCCGTATCTCTCTTGTGAGAGAAATTGTCTCTTTTAGAGGTGTTGAAGCGCTCAGGGGAACGCGGGAGCTGTCGCAGGAAACCCAGACGAACCACTGAATCGCGCCGTCACACCAACACCAGCTCTTGCTTGTAAACACTCCGGTGATTGCAGCAAGCGATGTGCTCGGCTCCGAAGCGAAAGCTTGAATGCGAGTTGCTCGCGTTGCTCCTTATATACTCACTCTTCGGGGCGGAGCTCGCGATTCAAACACCGCAGACCAAGGTACTTTGTGTACCATTGGCTCGTTTTGTACCACTCGAAGGTGATTGGGCTCTCGGGCGAGATCCCATTCGTAACGTCGAACATGACCGACTGAAAGGGAACATGTGATTAACCACAACAACTTACTCAATCACTATATACATATTGTAACGGGGCTGACAAGTCATGAGACGTGCAGATCCATGTGCAAGCTTTTATTACACAGAGACATGGTCATAACAGGCAAGGGTCAAACACTGGCAAACAGGTATATTTAGGGAAAGTCAAACGTTTTCTGCAACAATGATGTCATCACCCCACGTGTCGACTTTAGTCAGACACTGCTTAGTCACATAAAAGCAACAACAACAAAAAAAAACGTAAACAAGACTATGAAAACAAACATGGAATGGCTAGGTATCGCAGCTATCGCTTGGGGAGGGATATGTACAGAACAATACTCGCCAGTGTGTGAGAAGAAGTCATGACATGACATGACATAACAATATCATGCAGATTTGTCGGCTGCATATCTATGATACAAATATCCTTTTCCAGCGCATACCACAGCTACTCTGTTGGAGTGAGATCTGGTGTTTGTGAAGGTCATTTTTGAGTAGTTAACTAATTCATGCTGAAAGAAGCCATCACAATATAGGCACACTGTGGTCATTAAGGAGTTGACATGTAACATTGATCAGTAACAATACTGTGGCAATATAATGTGGCATTTAAACAATGCTCAAAGGGGGCCAAAATATCCAAATGAGAAAATGTCCCCCAACCCATTACACCACCAGCAGCAGCCTAAATCTTTAATACAAGGAAGGATTTATTGTTGCATGTGCCTAATTCTGACCCTATAATCAGAATGTCTCAGAAGAAATCGAGTCTCATCAGACCAGGCAACCTTTTTCCAATCTTCCATTGTTCAGTTTTGGTAAGCCTTTGTGAACTGTAGTCTCAGTTTCCTATACTTTGCTCCTGCTGTGGTCTTTTGCTGCTGTCTAATTAAAAGACCCAACAAATTATTCTGGATCCCCAAACTTGTTCTCCTCGCGACAGCCCCTCCCTGGCCAATTCCTCTGAGGAAGGACCCTCTGGTACCCGCGTCCCGATCTATGGAACCTACATGTGTGAGTTCTGGATAGATCATGGAAGGTTTAGGTACCTTGCAACATCAGGTGGTAGCTATATCCTTGTCTACCAGACACGCCTATGCTTGAAGTGGAACCTCTTTATCACTTGGTGTTCTCCACATCGTGAAGACCCCTGAAGATGCCCGATCGGGTCAGTGCTTTCCTGTCTTCAGGAAGGATTGGATCGAAAGCTGTCTCCTTCCACCCTGAAGGTCTTTGTGGCCGCCATTTCTGCTCACCATGACCCTGTTGATGGTAAGTCTCTTGGGAAGCATGATCTGGTCATCAGGTTCCTGAGAGGGGCCAGGAGGCTCAATCTACCTCTCCCTCATCAAGTTCCCTCATGGGACCTTACAGTGGTTCTCATTCCACGCTTGTGGCCAAGGCTTACAGAGCTGCGGGCCAATGGTAGAACAGTGGTTCTATCTGCTCTGCAGAGGGCTCCCTTCAAACCCCTGCTTTCAGTAGAGCTAAACTTTTTATCATTGAAAATGTTTCAGTTTACGAATGTAACCATGGTTCCTTGACTAGGGGTCACTATGGGGAACACCATGTTGTGACCCGTGTCTAAAGCATACATTGAAAAACACCAATGAGTTGGCCGTTGACAGCCCCTGACTTCACTACCGGCGCGACTATGGATAAATAGTCACCGGGGAACACGTCATTCACTTCTTCATCTAAAGCTTGCGTCCGAAGCATGACAGGGAGCTAGAGGATGCAGTGTCTCATTCCCTACTCAGGGAACCAAGGTTACATTCGTAACCTGAGATGTTCCATTTCAAGGGAACTTCATACTGCATTTTCTAGGGGTCGCTATGGGGAACATTATACCCACACCGCAATGCTGAGGGGAGTGCAGGTCAGAATCATGGCGAACATTAAGTACCAACTATACCATTTCCATGAGAGTTGCCCCTGGGATGTTAGACGGCTGTCCGTGACATTACCCCTTTAGCCAAAGGCCAAAGCTACATACCTTACTTACTTGTTAGAGTCTCGGGCTGGGGTAGAGCTAAAGGCTTGGAATCTTGAATAAGCTTGCTGAAGGAGCTGTCTGAATAGATGCCTAGAAGCAACACCCTGTTTAGATAGGTATCCGGGGATAAATAGGTGGAGTGGCGCCCAAGATGAACAGGGCTTTTACCAACTCAAGAAAGGGCACAAAGCACGCACCATATAGGATTTTAGAAAGATTGCAGAGCACTAGTGTGCAAACTTACCACAGCGTGGATTTCAGAAAGTGCACAAAGACTTGCGTGCACACTTAACATAACATGGATTTTAAATACTTTTCTAAGTAGGGGGCTCTAGTGGCACTCTGATAGAACACGCTGTGTTCGGTTCGCACGAGAGAGAGAGCTGCGTATCACGGACAACGACACTGAACCAAGCTCTCTTCTGAGAAGTTCTCCTCGAAGTCCCTCCTGCACCTTAACGAACAAATACAAATCGCAGTTTGAACAAACAAAAAGATGTGAAAGAGCCCAATTCAGTACTCGCAGTGTTCTGGTGTTCATGGCTCACGTAGAGAAAGGAGTCTCAAAACATTGAATTTGCTTATTTTTGCTCTTGTGCTGACAAATACATACAGAATATGTCAAAATATCCACCATGGAAATAATGCTCAAAAAAACTGTCAGTTATTTCCTAAGTGAAAGTAAACAGTTAAAAAAAAAGGGATGTGTATTATATTGGATGCGTTCATCATCTCTTAAAGTGACCGCGCCTAATTTAGCTGCTAGCTGCAGTAATATTAATCCAAGGAAATGAAAATGAATATCACTCACTGCTCTTGACTGAATTACTTAGTTTTAACAGTCAAACCAAAAATTGTTCAGACACCAAATATATTTTTTGATATATATAGCAAAACTGTAATAATGTGAGAAATGTTGAAGGTGTCTGAATAAAGGTTTGATTGTATATTTCATTTTTACATTGAAGACTATCCAGTGCTATTTTACATTTAATTATTTGGTTTCTGTACCTTGACACCTACAAACTTGAAAAAAAACTTTCAAAGTAAGCTTGTTTGCACCTTGTGCAACGTGGAATTAGTTTGCAGCTTTTTCAAGCACTTTGTGATGCATTTTTGAAACAGGAGACGAGCCCCTTTTCTAATGCACCACCTAGCTTGATAAACCCCTTCTCAAAGACTTACTGTTTGTCAATTTTATTTGGGTAACACACATATTCTGAATGCCTTCGGCAGAATTAGAATAAGCCATTTTAAGTAAGTAGATCACAGTGAGATTAATCTAGATTAAAAAAAAATGTATCTATGCCCACCACTATATATATATATATATACAGTACAGACCAAAAGTTTGGACACACCTTCTCATTCAAAAGAGTTTTCTTTATTTTCATGACTATACAATTTGAAGAGTCACACTGAAGGCATCAAGCGCTATTTGACCAAGAAAGAGAGTGATGGGGTGCATTTCAGGTGACTACCTCTTGAAGCTCATCAAGAGAATGCCAAGAGTGTGCAAAACAGTAATCAAAGCAAAAGGTGTGTATATATATAAAGTACAGACTAAAAGTTTGGACACACCTTCTCATTCAAAGAGTTTTCTTTATTTTCAGAGCCCAATCACCTTCTAGTGGTACTAAACGAGCCAATGGTACACAAAGTACCTTGGTCTGCGGAATTTGCATCGTGAGCTCCGCCCCGCAGAGCGGGTATATAAGGAGCAACGCGAGCAACTCGCATTCAAGCTTTCGCTTCGGAGACGAGCACATCGCTTGCTGCAATCACCGGAGTGTTTACAAGCAAGAGCTGGTGTTGGTGTGACGGCGCAATTCAGCGGTTCGTCTGGGTTTCCTGTGACAGCTCCCGCGTTCCCCTGAGCGCTTCAATACCTCTAAAAGAGACAAATTTCTCTCACAAAAGAGATACTGGCCGATTAGCGTCTTTTTAAAGATGTAATTTCGCCTGTGTGTTTCTGGGTGTGGTTGATATATCGCTCCTCGTGACGGTCACGATCGCTGTGTCACGTGTATGGGCTTCCAGCACGCTGAGACTGCGTTCGTGGATGGCTCATGTTCTCATTGCGGGGACATGACCATCTCGGCGTTGAGATCGAGACTCGACTACCTTAAAAGGTATATAGTCCCCTCTGCCACACCCCGTTCTAGCTCTTCTTCTCGTAAGAGAGCTACTTCGGCTGGTGGCCAGGGTGATCTGAGGGTTACCGTGTGGGCTTCCCAGACGAGCGAACCTCCTCGGGCCACACCCCCCTCACATACGCCGCAGCCGGTTGAGTTCCCGGATGAGTTTGCTGGACCCTCTCAGGCTCCTGACATCTCATTCGGGGCTCGCGAAGAGGACCGTATGTCGATCGCTGCATCACAAGGCGGGCTTTAGTCCTCGGGAGATGAGGGTTCGGCTGCGTTGCCTCCCTCGGGAGTGCCAGCGTTGTCCGAGTCCGATCCCGAGCTGACGGCCGTGCTTTCCCAAGCAGCGGAGAGCATCGGGTTTGAGTGGAATCCTCCACCCTGTCCCGAGCGCTCGAGGCTGGATGATTGGTTCCTGGGGGCTGCTCATGCGGATCGCCAGCACCCCCCTCTGGTTCCTTTCTTCCAGGAAATGCACCAGGAAGTGACCAGTTCATGGAAGGCACCTTTAACTGCCCGAAACCGTTCTGGTTCTTCCTCCGCCTTCACTGCCCTCGATGGCGGGGCGGCCAAGGGGTATGCTGGGATTCCCCCGGTGGAGCGTTCTGTTGCGATGCAACTGTGTCCGCAGAGCGCCTCTGCTTGGCGTGGTGGTCCCAAGCTGCCCTCCAAAGCCTGTAAGTTCTCATCCACGCTTGTGGCCAAGGCTTACAGAGCTGCGGGCCAGGCCGCTTCTGCCCTGCATGCCATGGCCTCACTGCAGGTCTATCAGGCCAAGCTGCTCCGGCAGCTGCACGAGGGCAGTGCTGACCCAGGGGTTTTGCAGGAGGCGAGCACTGCTAACGACCTCGCTCTCCAGGCGACGAAGGTCACTGCGCGCTCCTTGGGTCAGGTGATGTCCACTTTGGTGGTCCAGGAGCACCACCTATGGCTGAACCTGGCAGACATGAGGGAGTCTGATCGGGCTCAGCTCCTCAACTCCCCGGTCTCCCAAAATGGCCTCTTCGGCGACGCGGTAGAGAGCTTTGCCCAGCAGTTCTCTGCCGCCCAGAAGCAGTCTGAGGCCATCAAACACATCCTGCCCCGGCGGCCCTCAGCTGCTTCCACCCCACCGCCGGCGCAACCGCCTCAGCTTGCTCGTCGCCGAGGGCGCCCCCCTGTAGCCTCCTCCACTCCCGCTCGGCCATAGCAGCAGCCTTCACCCTGGTCGCAACCCGTCTCTGCCCCTAAACCTGCCAAACGCCAGGCCAAGCAGCGTTCCTGAGACGGACGACCCGGAGTTGGAGACGTCAGCTCATCAGGAGATGGTAGCAGGACCACTCCTTCCCCCAGAGGAGGGCTGGGGGAGAATCCTTTGTTCTCGTTTTCATTTTGTTCCGCCACTGGCCCTGCGGCCGGTGGTACCCAAACCTTCACTAAAAGAGCTGTTTCCTCTACCTCCGGGTCCCAAGAGTTGCCACGAACGACAGCTGGCGACGTGCTTCCTCGCCGCTCTCGTTCTCCTCTCCCCTTGCCAGTTTCCATGCAAAGACTGCTCAAGAACGCTTCGCCTTCTCATGCCCTCTTTGCCACTTGGAGTCAGACGAGTGCCCGCACTCCGCCCCCGTTAAGGGACGCTATGCCTCCCATGCCGGGGCTGTCTGCTCCACCACGCTGCCCCACATGTCGCAACTCGCTCGCCATCTTCTCCTGTGGAGTCACAAGCATCTGAGGTCGCTTCGTGCCATTCACATTCCGGGCAGGCTCAATCGTGCAGCCGACGAGCTCTCACGACAGCAGTCTCGCCCCGGGGAATGGAGACTCCACCCCCAATCGGTTCAGTTGATTTGGGAACACTTCGGAGATGCTCAGGTAGACCTGTTTGCCTCTCCAGAAAATTCCCACTGCCAGTTGTTTTACTCCCTGACCAAGGGCACCCTCGGCACGGACGCCCTGGCAAACAGCTGGCCGCTGGGCCTGCGCAAGTATGCATTTCCCACAGTGAGCCTTCTTGCACAGACGTTGTGCAAGATCAGGGAGGACGAGGAGCAGGTCCTCATGGTTGCGCCTTTTTGGCCCGGCCGGACCTGGTTCCCCGAACTTGTACTCCTCGCGACAGCCCCTCCCTGGCCAATTCCTTTGAGGAAGGACCTTCTTTCTCAGAGACGGGCACCCTCTGGCACCCACGTCCCGATCTGTGGAACCTACATGTGTGGGTTCTGGACGGGTCACGGAAGGTTTAGGTACCTTGCCACCACAGGTGGTAGCTACCATCACTTCAGCTAGAGCCATGTCCACCAGACATGCCTATGCTTTGAAGTGGAACCTCTTCGTCACTTGGTGTTCTTCACGTTGTGAGGACCCATGGGAATGCCCAGGTGGGTCAGTGCTTTCCTTTCTTCAGGAGGGGTTGGAACGAAGGCTGTCTCCTTCCACCCTCAAGGTCTATGTGGCTGCCATTTTGGCTCACCATGACCCCGTTGAAGGTAAGTCTCTTGGAAGGCACGATCTGATCATCAGGTTCCTGAGAGGACCAAGGAGGCTCAAACCGCCTCGCCCTCAGCATATCCCCTCTTGGGACCTCGCAGTGGTTCTATCAGCACTGCAGAGAGCGCCCTTCAAACCCTTGCTCTCAGTAGAGCTAAAGTTTTTATCTTTGAAAACTGTGTAGAGCCCGTGTCCTCCCGGGTACTCGCCCCTTCGGGCCAGTAAGGACCTGCTCGGTGTCAATCCGCTTGCTGCGCCATTCCACTCCGCGGACTGGATGCGTGCGCTATTCCCCTCAGGTGAGTTCCTCAGTCAGAACCCTGGGTTCCTCCAGCACTGTTGATGTCCAACACTTGTGTACATGCCCCTTGGTCAGCCATGTGTGGGACTAGGTGCCTCCATGTGTCGTGATTCCCCTTCTGGGTAATCCCACGTGTGTATGTCCACAGTAAGTCTCTCCGCAGCATGTGTCTTTCCCTTGGCAAGCCCCTTGCCAGCTCTGTCGTTGAAATTTCCACCCTGCGGGCTGGGTACCTCAGAGTTCTTATGTATCACCACCTTGGTAGATACCTGCCTTCTGTAAGTCCTCCCACGGGCAGGCAGCCTGCTAGCATATGTCCAGCTGGAATATGCTACCCAGTGTATTCTGTGCGAGCTATAGGCCCTCACTCGTGCTGGCCTCACAACAGGGTGCTATCACTCACAGGAAGTGGAAGTTGCTGGAAGACAGCCATGTGGCGTTTTGTAAGGGACCCCATTTGTAACGTCGAACGTGACCGACTGAAAGGGAACGTCTTGGTTACGTATGTAACCCTCGTTCCCTGAAGGAGGGAACGGAGACGTTACGTCCCCTTGCCACATCGCTGTTCCGCTTAACGGCCGGGTCACTGGCTCGGCTCCTCAGCGAAGACTTGAATGCGAGTTGCTCGCGTTGCTCCTTATATACCCGCTCTGCGGGGCGAAGCTCGTGATGCAAATTCCGCAGACCAAGGTACTTTGTGTACCATTGGCTCGTTTTGCACCACTCGAAGGTGATTGGGCTCTCGGGCGAGATCCCATTCGTAACGTCTCCATTCCCTCCTTCAGGGAACGAGGGTTACATACGTAACCAAGACGTTCTTCAAAGTAGCCGCCTTTTGCTTTGATTACTGCTTTGCACACTCTTGGCATTCTCTTGATGAGCTTCAAGAGGTAGTAACCTGAAATGGTCTTCCAACAGTCTTGAAGGAGTTCCCCCGAGAGATGCTTAGCACTTGTTGGCCCTTTTGCCTTCTGTCTGCGGTCCAGCTCACCCCTAAACCATCTCGATTGGGTTCGGGTTTGGTGACTGGGGAGGCCAGGTCATCTGGCGCAGCACCCCATCACTCTCCTTCTTGGTCAAATAGCCCTTGATGCCTTCAGTGTGACTCTACAATTTTCAAAGACATGAAAATAAAGAAAACTCTTTGAATGAGAAGGTGTGTCCAAACTTTTGGTCTGTACTATGTATATATATAAATATATATATATATATATATATATATATATATATATATATATATATATATATATATATATATATATATATATATATATATATATGTACATCTGATAAGCATCTATGTTGTATTCTGAATAAAATATTGAAATTTTATAAACTTCCACATCTTTGCATTATGTTTTTATTCAGAATTTGTACAATGGAACCAGGTTTGTACACCAGTGCCCTTGATGATATACATTATAGTTTCAGGCACCACTACAAAAAGTGTGTTTGAAGCTGCTGGGTTGTCTTCTAAACATTTAGCATTTAGTGTTACTATTGATACTATACCGTCCCCTTGGATTTATAAGGTTCTATCTGACATTTTTGTCAAAATTGATTTATTCACATATCCTTATTGTGTGACAATTTATTTACATTATGTGATGTTTTATACAACGTTTTAAGTTGTGTACATTTTGGGATTTTTTATTGAAAAAACAAAAAGGTTCTATCTACAGAAGTCTATGGAACACAAAAAATTGAAAGCTCAATATCTCAAAACTACTCAGAACGCAGATAGAACCTTATAATTCCAAGGGGACGATATACAAGTTATAATATTTACACACACAAACACCAACAATATAGTGGTAAAGTGACAAAAATAGTTTTCATAATAATTATAGATTCAAATTAATATGTAGCTTAAAATCAGTAGTAATTTTTATACACGTTAGATTTACTTGGATGGATGGTTCTAAACTGAACTGTCAGTCATGTTTTAGTTTTCACACATTGACCACGACTTTGTTTCTCTAGTGTTAAAAGAAGACAACCACTGACTACTTAAACACATCTATACAGGAACAAGGAACTAAACAGTTTAATGTTAGACTGTTGAAGAGCAAGCATGTCTGATGATATTTATGACAATGCCTTCGGGACAGATACTGAGGGAATGAAGAGAAAGAGAATAGAGATGATGGTGGATATCTATGAGAGTGCAGATCATGTGAGAGATTATGATTTCAAGACAGAGACAAACACCCAAAAACCACTTCAGCGTACAGGTAATCAAATTCATTTCTTTGATTAAACATCACAGTTTGCACATGTTCAGTCATTTAGTTCAGCACATGATTCTGTGTAGATCAGAAGCTCCAGAGCAGCTTCAGTGAGATTTGTTCTGATCCTATAAATATGACTGTAAAATTTAAGTTACAGACAAAACTAACTAACCTGTGCATATGTCACAAACTTGAGTGTTGCTCATGAATAACCATGCTCAGGAAGGTCATAAATATGAAATATAGAGTGTGTTATATATTTATAGCTGAACTGTACACTGATAACATTAAATATACTGGAAAATATAATGCAATATTAATTCTACATTACTGGAAACCAGTGCTTATATTTTTCAATATACTGCAATACGTATATAAATGACCAATGTACGGGTGATACTTGTACAAATAAAAACTATATAGCAATCAAGAAAAAAACTGCACTATATTGCAGTAGCTTTACTGAAAAGCCAAATCAGTTCATTTCATGTTGTAGAGTTAATGTATGAAGGTATTTTTGGTGCAAAACAACTGAGTGTCTGTGACAGTGGAGTTTATAGTTGTAGAGAATAGCTTCAGATGAGTACCAGTACATTTGAAGTCACAGACAAACTTCCTCTTCCACAAATACAACACAATATTTACACCTTCTCAAATCCTTATTGCAGGCACACAAACGGGGGGTAACGTGCCAGTGACGTGCCAGTGGTGGTAAATCACAACTTAAAACATGTTTTCATAAAAATGTAAATTGCTAATGAATTGAAGTAATTGTATAAGGTGGCGTGAACACAGATTTTGGATAAAATATTTGTCATTGTTTGCAGACAGTAACACCATCCAAACAGTGAAGCCACATAATAAATAACCGATCAACAAACATTTCTAAATTCATTTAAAACACATTTTTTTTTATTAATATTATTATTATTGGTAAGTTAATCTATTTTGTATAGTCTATTATTAATTAATAAAGTAGCCTATTGAAGAATACAATCATTTAAATTAGTTATGTTGTTTATTTGCTTCACATAGGCACTCTATTTTTATTATTAAATCTATGTCTCTTATATATTATTAAAATAATGCTTTTTCTGATTGTACACCAAAACTGTAATAAACAAATTGGTAACACTTTAAAATAAGGTTCATTAGTTAACTACATTAATTAATATTAACTAATAATGAACTGCACTTATACAACAATTGTTCATCTTTGTTCATGTTAATTCCCACATTTAATAACACTTTATTCAAATCTTGTTAATATTAGTTAATGCGCTGTGAACTAAAATGAAAAAAAAAAAAAAAAACAAAGAACAGCTTTATTTCTATTAACTAACATTAACAAAGAATAATAAATACTGTAACAAATGTATTATTTACTCATTGTTAGTTCATGTTAGTTAATACACTAATGTTTAATAAATGAACCTTAATGTAAAGTGTATGAATGTTGTTCTCCCGAGGCATGCTGTCGCACATCTGACAAGTCAGCGTGCACAACAGAGAACGCTCGCCGACAAATTGTGCAATTGGCTTGATACTCATTTCCGCTGACACTTTCCAGCCAAGTATTTGATTCCCCCCACTCTCGTCGGTACTTTTGCATCCACTTTCGTTTCAGCGCTGGACGCGGAGGGGGGGGGATGATGGGTGGTTTAGCTGGAGCAGCCTCCGCCATTCTTTCAAATCGACTCTCTGCCAAGAGACCCACCCTCTTCTGACTCTGATTGGCCGTGAACCTGAAACAAACCAACCTGAAAATCAATCCAACGATGGCAGCGAGTATATGAATAGGATGAGTCTTCAAAGAATGTTGGTGGGATGATTTAACAACAGTGTTTATTAACTTAGTTTTCTTCACAATTGTAATGTTAGCTCATTGCTATGCAAGGCAGGTCTGAGATATCCTGCGATAAAGAGGCTGCAAAGAATTATATTGTTTTTCTGATTAATTTCCTTGTGCAAACTGACGTTATAACTTAGCAGTTGATGTAATCACCGTCACGATGACTCCAAAATACACCTCCCGACTTTGCAGACGATAAGATTCACAAACTTTAACGTAACAAAAACCAGATAGTGTAGCTCTTCTGATTGGTCAAAATCAGAAGAGTGAGTGGGGTGGTGTTGGTGCAGTGGATAAGACACATGCCTTTGGTGTGAGCGATCCGGGTTCTCATCCACTGTGAGACACCAATGTGTCCCTGAGCAAGACACTTAACCCCTATTTGCTCCAGAGGCATGCGACCAGGGGCGATTCTAGGATTTTTTCAACTGGGGGGCACAAGAGGGGCCACGATTAATACAGAGGGGCCAATCTTGTGTTGTTTGAACTGTATATCCAAATCATTTCAAGAGTTCAGTAAAATCAGTAATAAACAGTGTTACCCTATTATATTTTAATAGCAGTTATTCACTGCTCTAAATCAAAACAGTCAAATAAAATTTGTATTAACTTTTCACTTTACAAATGTGAAAGAAAAACTGTAATAAATAAAAGAATCCAATGTATGAATAGTGTACAACTCACAAATAAAAATAATAATATAATTTATTTATAATAGCCTTATATAATATATATATATATATATATATATATATATATATATATATATATATATATATATATATATATATATATATATATAATAGCCTTATTTCTATAAATGCAGAATAACATTAATAATTCATAGAATTTAAATACACAATTCATGAATTATTATAACTAATATAAATTTTATATAAGTTGTTTTTGTTTATTATCCACATCCCATTCAATTCGCATGACTCATGCAGCAGCGTACACGTAGACTCTGATCAGACTCAGAGAGGCACCAGCACCGCTGGTTTCTTGGCTTGCAGTTTGTATATTAGTTGTAAGGGAAACAGGTCAATTTAGCTCAAAGGGAATCATTTAAGATTTTAAAGGGAATTTGAACAGAATCACTGTTTCACGGCTGTTCACGGAGACGCGCCTGCGGTTCAGTGAACGAGCCGTTTAACATCAAATCTGCGCTGGATACTAATATCCAAACTATAGTGAAAACACTATCAATTAGCACAGTAACAAGATCGGCAGTTTAAGACATTAACTTGTAAGCACAAAACACAAGATACTTCTCTTTTCAATATGAATAAGGCTTTATTAGATAAATCTAAGACATATAAACTAATCTAACACATAAACGCACGCACACACACATTCACACAAGTTGCAGGAAGGTCGAAAGTTAGGGAAAGATGAGTTTAAGAGAATGGAAATATGGAATCCCAAGTTAACAGCAATATGTTAAATTGCATAGACATGAACAACCATCAATCACGTAATTAGCGCTCGCATTGAGTTTCTCAATGGGGTTAAAATTATATTAGATACACCAGCACAACAAATATCTGGGAATACGTTGCCTTCGTTTGCTGTGAAAGGGACTCCAGTTGAAAGGGGTATCCCGGTGTCGCTGATTGGCTGGAAGTTCAGTTGGCTGAAGTGACGTCTTGGGGAGCCCGTGCTTGGGCGTTGGCTGAAGCTGGAGTTGTGTGGCTGGTCGGAGTTCAAACGCGCAGACGAGGTCGGCGTTACAAAACTTAACTCAGAACACGAAACTCTCAAACGGAAAAGAAAAGAAATAAAGTTTGACGAGACTAGGTTGTGTTCCTTCTCATTGTGGCATAAGTAGCAGCAGGCAGGCACGCTGGAAACCGCGCTCAAAGAACCATGATGACTAACCGCATGGCTAGATGCTACAAGCTAAAGCTAGGTAGCAAAGCTACAAGCTAAGAGCAGGCATGACTGATAGCACGAGCAAGGCTGGAACTAAAAGCAGACTAAAAGCCGACATGGCTAACAGCAGCAGGCAGACTAGAACTAAAAACAGACTAAAAAAAACAAGGCATGACTGATAGCACGAGCAATGCTAGAACCAAAAGCCGACATGGCTAATAGCAGCAGCTAGACTAGAACTAAAAGCAGACTAAAAAAAACAAGGCATGACTGATAGCACGAGCAATGCTAGAACCAAAAGCCGGATTTAATCGTGTCCAAAGTTTTTAAACTTCCTTGTTGGCCACCCCTCAAATGTTGCCTTGACCAATCAGATATTTTCTTGGGGTGGGTATCATAAATCATTTGTTTATCTTACCAAGCATGTGGTTCTTGCCTCACAGGGTCTAATTTTGGACATGATTCCTATAACATGATTATGATATATTTTACAAATAAATGATTGTCAGGACAATATCAAGCAAGAAAATGCGATTATTTCAATACTAGACATGACTATGTATCCTATAGTTATCAAAAGACATACACAATAAGTGATTATACATGATAGTCAAATGTGTCGGTTACACGTAAATGAATATGGAGTTAAGCAATGGAATGATTCATTCATAAGTCTTTTTTGAGTTCATTCTGGTCCATATATAATGTATAAAAAGGGTTTCTTTGCCATTCTCTGGCAAAGGACTTTTCTGTGAAGACAAAGGTTTAAAGCCCTTCCCCCTTAGGAATTTCAGTCTGGTTTCACTGGCTGGGGGGGGGAAGTCAATGCAAGTATTTAACTTGATCTCCTGGGTTTACATGTGATGTCCAGCGTTGCATTCCAATCACAAACAATAAGTTTGACAATCTCTTCTTCGAATTAAAATTGTCAATAATTGTTCTATTGGTGTTAATGTTGAAAGCTGTTGTGTGAACAAGTTGGTTGGTTGGTTATCTTGCTTGGTTCTTGTGGCACTAGAACTGATTTATGACTTCCTGAGGAATTCAGCTCATGTTTCAATGCACACAGCTCTGATAGACTCTTTGATTTGTCTGATTTGACTCATTTCTGCTACATAGTTAATGACAGCAGCAATGGTTTTAAAAAAGTATAAGTGCAATTCTAAAAAAGTTATTATCGAATCATGCAGTTAAAGACTTAGTATTTGTTCTTGAGTCAGAGTCAAGTAATTTTCTCCATTTATTAGAGTGCAGTCACTTAACTGAAAACCTCCACCTCTGATAGTTAACGTATCGTTAGCTTTTAAGGCGATACATTACAGGTGAATAGGGTAAAATTTAATAATAGATATCACCATGAAACTTCCTCAGTTGATTACTTACACAAGTTCATAAAAAATGATTTACAAGTTTTTTTTTAAATTTGTATGTCTAATTATGAAAATTAGGCATTATTTCATTAATATTCAAAATTTTGCATATATTTGCGGACATATGATGAACATATGATAAAGCCAGGTGCTAAATTATTATTATTTTTTTTCATTTTGATTACACACAAGATGAAAAAAAGATGTTCAGAGGGATTTCAGCATATTTATATATTTTCGGTATTTTTTTTTATTTTTATTAAAATGTCTCATTAATCAGGCCAGTAATGGTTTATTAACAAATCCCTCTGGATATATCTTCTGAATACAGAATATAAGTGTATAACTGGATAGTTTGGTGCACATAGCTGTTACATAGGCTAAGATGTTTGTACTGAAGAATGACAAAAACTCATTTTGAGAAAACGGCATTTAAAGATTTGTAATGTAAAAGCTATTTTTATTTTTTTTAGTGGAAACAACTATTTACATACACAATATCTTGTCAAATCCTTAGCAATCAACAATACAAACCAACTAAAACACATCAAAACCTATAACTCAGCATTTATGGCCTTCAACTAAACAGAAAAAACAGTCAAAAACACTGTGGAAATGTCAGAGCACGTCACGTGATGCGTCTGAACGAATCATGTTGTCGGAAATTGGCATCAGCCAATGAGATTCACTTTTAGTGTTAAATGTCCCATTGTACTTTCACAATTGGTTGCTGATGAAAAGGAAATTACCATATTTGGATCCAAGAACATTGTACCTCCCGTATCTCACAGAGAGCTAGAGAGAGAGCTTTCCAGGGTGCAGACAGCAATCGCGGAGCACCATGGTGATTTAGAACGCCAACTGAATTTATGAGAAATCTACAGACGCAAATAGACTAAAGATGTAGTAAAATAAAGACCTATATGTGTATTTTTGACTTTTTTTCACCACAAGTCTGAAAGAAGACTTGTTATTGAAGACAAACAGCCCCAAATCTCAAAATTGACCAGTAAAAAAAAAAAGTCTCACCCATAGACTGTAAAAAAAAAAAGTCTCAAGTGTGGAGCGTTAGATAAACATCATACGATTTGTTTCGTCACCTCACTTAAGTGAAAAAAGTTGCTAATCGACTGCATGATTCAATAATGACTGTATTAGAATTGCAATTATACTTTTTTTAAACCATTGCTTTAAATTGCGTTGTTGTCTATATCGGCGCGTTCGGTGGAAAAATAAGTAAACGCAGTAAGTAAACCCAGTAAACCCCTTTTACATTCAGCATCAGAGGAGCATAGTAAATATAATTAGCATCTTGGTCTGCTCTAGGAAATAACATTGTCATTGAACCTGGTCTGTCTAACACTGAAAGACGTTAACGGGAGTACCAAACACTTCTTGCACTGCAACAACTCGCTAATCAAAAAACATAAGCTATATAAAATAGATCAACTTACTGTGTGCTTTTTTTCGTTGGAAAACAGCAGCTCGCTATTCTTGGCACTCGTTGAGAAGCATCACGATGCAATCATGAGTTATTTACTAAACTGAAAGATTATGATTTGAATTTGTGAGTGACAGACAAGTAGAAGGGCGGGGGCACACTGGGGGGCCAATCAGTTTTCAGGAGGGGCCAGTGCCCCCATGGCCCTTCTCCTGGCTATGCCACTGAATGCGACCTCTGACATATATAGTAATTGTAAGTTGCTTTGGATAAAAGCGTCAGTTAAATTAATAAATGTAAATGTCGAAACTCTCTGATCTCTGAATAGTGCTCGCTGTTTCCTCTACAGATGCACAAACCATTTCTGCACCGTATGTCACACAAATATGTACTGCAAAAGGGAGAGTGTGCAAAACTTGTCATTTGGAGTTAAAAAAAAAAACAGTTTTGAGAATCATAGCAGCAGATGCATGGCATTGTTGTTATGCAGAATATATATATATATATATATATATATATATATATATATATATACAGTATTGTTCAAAATAATAGCAGTACAATGTGACTAACCAGAATAATCAAGGTTTTTAGTATATTTTTTATTGCTACGTGGCAAACAAGTTACCAGTAGGTTCAGTAGATTGTCAGAAAACAAACAAGACCCAGCATTCATGATATGCACGCTCTTAAGGCTGTGCAATTGGGCAATTAGTTGAAAGGGGTGTGTTCAAAAAAATAGCAGTGTCTACCTTTGACTGTACAAACTCAAAACTATTTTGTACAAACATTTTTTTTTTCTGGGATTTAGCAATCCTGTGAATCACTAAACTAATATTTAGTTGTATGACCACAGTTTTTTAAAACTGCTTGACATCTGTGTGGCATGGAGTCAACCAACTTGTGGCACCTCTCAGCTGTTATTCCACTCCATGATTCTTTAACAACATTCCACAATTCATTAACATTTCTTGGTTTTGCTTCAGAAACAGCATTTTTGATATCACCCCACAAGTTCTCAATTGGATTAAGGTCTGGAGATTGGGCTGGCCACTCCATAACATTAATTTTGTTGGTTTGGAACCAACACTTTGCCCGTTTACTAGTGTGTTTTGGGTCATTGTCTTGTTGAAACAACCATTTCAAGGGCATGTCCTCTTCAGCATAGGGCAACATGACCTCTTCAAGTATTTTAACATATGCAAACTGATCCATGATCCATGAACTGGTGTTAAAAACAGAATACAGAAGCTGAGCCGACAGTCTACACAGACCAAAACAGGAACGCCGTTCACCATTAGCAGAATGTTCAATTTTTCAGTTACCAAAACAATCAATCAAACAAATGCCAAACTAATGAACTATTTCAAATTAATAATAATAAAAGAAGGGACAGCACATATTCATGCACTTTCTCAAGCAAACAATTTGTGGACATCCCAATCTGGTCTCATGATGAAAACGTACTTCTAGGAACTGTTTCACAAGCCACAAAATACATGCTCTGTTTATGTTCATTTCAAGTTTGATGTGAAATGTCCACATTTAATGTTTTTTTTTTTTTATGACTCTTGGGGGGTGATTTGTTCAGTCGCGTATGCACAATATTCTATAGGTTTTGTTCTTCTAAGTAGTAATTCACCTGTGTCAGTCAATGCAGTCCGAGCCGGAAAGAGAATTGATTAGTTCATAGTCTGGGTCTATCGGGTCGACTCATTTCTTAATCACGTGACAGACCCATACGCTAAACTGATAGAGACCTGAAAGATGACCTAATCAATTCCCTTTCCGGCTCAGACTGCATTGGTTTGGCTGTCACATGATTAAGGAATGACTTGATCGTGTACAAACCAATAGGGTGTCGGAATTGTATATGTTTACACCTCTCATCCAACCACAGTCAAATTCACTCCATCTAGAAGGCGCGATTTATCTGGATAGGTTTATTTTTTATTTTTTTTTTTGAATGATGACAAGCCGGAATGAAAACAAGCCAAAATTAAATCGCAGTAACGGACCTATTTTTTTTAAATATAAGGAGTAGAAAGTACTGATAATTGCGTGAAAATGTAAGGAGTAGAAGCAAAAGAAATGAAGAAATGTAAGGAGTATAACTGCTATCTAGGAAAACCCATCACATTATTAAATTTTAGCTCATTTCTGAACTTTTCATTACCCCTTGTATGTTTAGATAGCACAAATAATGTGCCTAGTAGTTTACATTTAGAAAAGCGAGCACAGCGCAACTGTTTAAACACATTTGCATTTAACAGACTGTCATCTGTCTTCTCCTCTTTAGTAACCTCATTAGTAAATGTGATATAGTTCATTATAACCTAGTTAAGGGCACTGACAAAGTCTTCTGCCTGCCGCAATAAATTGCTATTTTTCTGCACTTAACAAGTCAATTTTTCCAATATATTTTCAGAGAAGATAGACAAGATGTTATAGAATAAACATCTAATGAAAATCTAATAAAAAAAAAATAAAAAATAAAAAATAGATATTTAACCTATTTTTTTTTAATTTCCGGAAAACACCGTCTGATAGGTTTTCCCAGATCGCATCACACACACACTGTAATTTTTTATGGTATGTTTATTTCAATGGATAGAGACAGAATATCAATCAAAATAAAATCTAGAAAAAAAACATACATAATATAAAAAGGTAAGAAACTGATTTGCATTTCAGTGACTGAAATAAGTATTTGATAATGATTCCCCACAAACCAGCAAGAATTCTAGCTCTCACAGACTGGTTATCCCAGACAGTAAGCAGTTTCGGCCCATATTTGACCCGCATGAATTTCACACAAGGCTAGATGTGAGCTGATTCTGGGGCGAAACTGCTTGCTGTCTGTGGAACACAGATTAGTACTTTCAGAAGTTATTCCTAATGTTAGCTCATTAGGTGTATGAGACACCTGTCCACAATATTTGTATCTTCAATTCCAACCTCTCTCACCGCCATGGGCAAGACCAAATAGCTGTCAAAGGATGTTAGAGACAAGATTGTAGATCTGCACAAGAACACCATCCCTATAGTCAAGAACAGAAGACGACTTCACCAAATTGAGGGGCAAATGGACTGGGCCATGCACTGTAAAATCTTGGACAAGAACCTCCTTCACTCAGCCAGAACCTTCGCTATGTGTCATGCCAAACAATGCCCCTTAGCCATGATTTTATCACGATATTTTTACGAAGTGAGAATCAGAGGCGTTCGAATCCATGTGCAGCATTTATTAAACAGAATGGTCAGACAGGCAGAGATCAGGAATGGCGTCAGGTGTGTCAGGGATAACCATAATTGTAACCAGAAACAAGCAGAGATCGGGACAGGAAGCAGAGAATCAGAGTCGGAATACACAGTCCAAAGGTCAAACACAGGGAAAACCGCTCGGAAATATCAGACTGGCTAAACAAGACTTCGCAGTGAGTGAGAGTGATTGTGGTGCTTATGTGTGTGTGTAAATGAGGTGCAGGTGTGGCAAGGAAATTGGCTGCTGAATGAGGTGCAGGTGTGGCAAGGTGATTGTGATGCAGAGACTCATGGGAGATGTAGTTGGGGTGTGGTGAATAATCTCACTGTAATATTGGAATTAATCTAGATTAAAATGGCTCATTTGAATTCTGCCGAAGGCATTCAGAATATGTGTGCTACCCAAATAAAATAATGAATAAAAGTAACGTTAAGTCTTTGAGAACAGGTTTTTCTGAAGACAGGTGGTGCATTAGACCAGGGGCTCTTCTCCTGTTTTCAAAATGCATCACAAACTGCTTGAGAAAGCTGTACATGAATTCCACATTGCACAAGGTGCAAATAACCTTACGGCTGTTTTACACATAATCCGTCTACAGTGCGTATGCGTTGCTTATTTTTTTATGCACCCATGTTAACGGATTCCACGGTTCACGTGGTTGCGGTCCATCAGTGCGTTCCAGGAGCGTTGCATCTGCAGCAGTGCAGCAATCTTTCACGTACCGAGTAGCGGACTGTAAACGTGCATATTTTTTTTATCGCCCGATAAGAGTCTCACGTTAATACAGCATGTTAACGCCGATAACGGCCCACCACTTATATATATATATATATATTAGGGGTGTAACGATACGCGTATTCGTATTGAAACGTTTGGTACGAGGATTTCGGTTCGGTACGCGGTATGTACCGAACGGTTCGTTGGACTAACTAATTATATTTGAAAAAAAAGAAAGAAAGAGAAATATAATGATATGCGTTCAACAAGGTAGCCCAATAACCCAAACGACGTAACAGGCAACGCCCCTGACACCCCCGAAGAAGAAAAAAACACCAACTGCAATGTTTATGTTAGGCTACTCAGTTAGGCGCTCGCTCACTCAGTACGCGCTGAAGGCTCGTTGCAAAATAGCCAATGCGTTTAACAGACCAGAAATAGAAGATCCTCCAATAACCAACAGGTCTGGTGTTTGGGTGCACTTTGGATTCCCTGTAAGCTATAATGGTGATGGCAAGAGAGTGGTGGATAAAAAAAACAACAACGGTATGTTGCATCTACTGGGTACACCAGCAGGAATAAAAAAAAAAAAAAAAAAAACCACCAGCGGGAATACTTGAATCATGTCAACTCATTTACGCCGACATCACCTTAGTGTGTCAGTATCTGGGAAAAGACGAAAAAAAGGAGAAACATACATGCAACAAACAACCCCAGCAGCATTTAGACACACATTTCCAACTGACTCAAACAGGGCAAAAGACATCACCGCGTCGATTGGTAAGCTACATTTACGTTACATTTACATTATAGCCGAGGATATGAGACCTTACTATTTACCATTCATTATATCATCACCATTATAGCTTACAGGGAATCCAAAGTGCATCCAAACAGACCTGTTGGTTATTGGATGATCTTCTATTTCTGGTCTGTTAAATGCATTAGACATTTTGCAACGAGCCTTCAGCACGTGCTGAGTGAGCGAGCGTCTTAGGGGCCGTTCACATATCGTGCCTAAAAACACTTGGAAAACGCTAGGCGCGTCTTTCTCCTCCTTTCCAAAGTGCTCGGGCAGAAGCGCCCCTGAGGCTTCTGCCTTTGCTAAGCAACAATGACGTGATCTCTCCATGAAGACGCGGAAATTTCAGCAAAGGATAAATGGATTTGCAGCTCTAAAAATCACTTGCAGTAGGCTAGCTCTGCTACTAAATTTATTTCAAAATTGCAATCCATATACAACTATGATCAGATGTTCCTTCATCTAGGCTGAGCTTTCAACGTTGTTTACGGGAAAGGATGAAGCTGATTGGTTAGTTCTTGTCACATGACGCGCGGTGCGCTTGCGGCATTCTGAAAAGTTGAGATGTTTTTACATTTTGCTGTATCTAAAACGTACCGATCCGTACCGAACCGAACCGTGACATCAGTGTATCGTATCGAACCGAACCGTGAATTTTGTGAACCGTTACACCCCTAATATATATATATATATATATATATATATATATATATATATATTAGGGCCGGGACTTTAACGCGTTAATTGAGATTAATTAATTACACAAAAAATAACGCGTTAACTAAGATTAATTAATTAGAGAAAAAAAATTCCCGCATTTTTAATAACTTATTTTTGCACCGCGGAACGTTTCTCACTGGATGAGTTTCGAGGGACCGATTATACTGGAGCACCAACTAGCGTTCGCATATCACCGCAGCAGCACATTGAGCCTCAAGTATTACCTCAACGCAAAATATATAGCAGCTAGCGTGGACTTTACACTTTATGTTGAACTATGTATTATTTTGTTGGTGCAACAGTTTATGTTGAACTCTTTATTGTTTTGGCCAAGGTTGTTGAGAGTTGGACTTAGTATGTTATGGCCTCTGAAGCAACAGAGAGATGTTTTCTAATAGTCAGTGTTTCTAATGTTCTGAATGTAATTGCCAGTATTGTGTTTCAGTAAAAAAAAAAACACTTTACAGAAGGTTCCAGCACCTATAAGCTTCCTGAATTTCTGAAATGTACTATTTCTAAATTGTTTCTAAATATGCTATTACTACAATTCATGGCAAAAATTGCACTGGTCTGCTAGACTTGGTTGAACAAAAATAAACAATATTTTGTTGCTTAAGCTTATGTATTCAGTCATTATTCAATGGTATACTATAAATCCATGTGAAAAAAAATTACTTCTCACTGTTCTCAGGTCAAATATTTATATGCGATTAAAATGCGATTAATTTTGATTAATTAATTACAAAGCCTCTAATTAATTAGATTAATTTTTTTAATCGAGTCCCGGCCCTAATATATATATATATATATATATATATATATATATATATATATATATATATATATATATATATATATATATATACATACACACACACACACACACTTTCTTTTTTACATTTATACTGTATATGAGGAAGAACAGCAGCATGAAAGCACATTTACCACAATGTCTGTCATCATCAGGAAGTTTGTCATGAACTAATGCCACAGCTTTTCAGAAAAAGCAGCAATGTGAGATAAGATGCTCTCTCAAGCTGAGAAGCATTTTAAAGGTGTTGATACACTGAATACTGTCTTTAACCCTTACTAAGTCATTCCTCATTTTCGGCATGGAGACAGAAATGACATACCCAAAAGAAAAAGGTTTCTGCTCATGATTCTTTCTGACTAGACACATAATCAACATATGTTCACAAAGCTGACACTTCAAAGTTTTTGGTTCAAGAATCAGAATTACTCAGACTGTTATGATAATAAAGATATAAAAACTCAAACATAAAAACAAAAATAAAAATATTAAAAACATTTTTTAAATTAATAAAAAAAATGTTGATTTAGGATTTGAGTTTAGAAACATAGTGTAGTTAAAGCCAAAAGTCAAGCAATGCTTTATTGGAAATTTCATAATATAATCTGTAAAGTAAATCATCAAATTATTAATTCAAATGATTAATTCAGTATTGTTTGTACAAACACGATTCCAAAAAAGTTGGGACACTGTACAAATTGTGATCAAAAAAGAAATAGAATAATTTACAAATCTCATAAACGTATATTTTATTCACAATAGAATATAGAAGCGAACAATAGTGGAGCAATATCAGAAAGGAGTTTCTCAGAGAAAAATTGCAAAACGTTTGAAGTTATCATCATCTACAGTGCATAAAATCATCCAAAGATTCAGAGAATCTTGAATAATCTCTATGCATAAGGGTCAAGGCCGGAAAAACACGGAACGGAAAAAAGATGCCCATGATCTTCGGGCCTTTAGATGCCATTGCATCACATACAGGAATGCTACTGTAATGGAAATCATAACATGGGCTCAAGAATACTTCCAGAAAACACTGTCGGTGAACACAATCCACCACACCTCACTACACTACATCTCTGGGCCAAGGCTCATTTAAAATGGACTGTGGCAAAGTGGAAAACTGTTCTGTGATCAGACGAATCAAAATGTAAAGTTCTTTTTGTCTTCTAAACATTTAGCAAATGAGAACAGTTCAGTCATTCATGATGCTGATGACCTGTAGAGAAATTCTTATAAACTTCAGTGTTATTATTGATACTATATACAAGTTATAATATTTACACACACAAACACCAACAATATAGTGGTAAAGTGACAAAAATAGTTTTCATAATAACTATAGATTCAAATTAATATGTAGCTTAAAATCAGTAGTAATTTTTATACACGTTAGATTTACTTGGATGGATGGTTCTAAACTGAACTGTCAGTCATGTTTTAGTTTTCACACATTGACCACGACTTTGTTTCTCTGGTGTTAAAAGAAGACAAGCACTGACTACTTAAACACATCTATACAGGAACAAGGAACTAAACAGTTTAATGTTAGACTGTTGAAGAGCAAACATGTCTAATGATATTTATGACAATGACTTTGGGACAGAGACTGAGGGAATGAAAGGAGAGAGAATAGAGATGATGGTGGATATCTATGAGAGTGCAGATCATGTGAGAGATTATGATTTTAAGACAGAGACAAACACCCACAAACCACTTCAGCGTACAGGTAATCACATACATTTCTTTGATTAAACATCACAGTTTGCACATGTTCAGTCATTTAGTTCAGCAAATGATTGTGGAAGCTCAAAAATATGAAATATAGAGTGTGTTATATATTTATAGCTGAACTGTACACTGATAACATTAAATATACTGGAAAATAGAATGCAATATTAATTAATATATTTCCACATTACTGGAAACTAGTGCTTATATTTTTTTTCAATATACTGCAATACGTATATAAATGGTCCATGTACGGGTGATACTTGTACATATAAAAACTAAATAGCAATTAAGACAAAACTGCAAAACTGCTACTACGTTGTAGAAGCTTTACTGAAACACCAAATCAGTTCATTTCACGGTGTAGATTTAATGTATGAAGGTATTTTTGGTTTAAAACAACTCAGTAACTGTGACAGTGGTATTTATATTTGTAGAGAATAGCCACAGATGAGTACCAGTACATTTGAAGTCACAGACAATAGTTGCAAACTTCCTCTTCCACAAACACAACACAATAGTTACACCTTCTCAAATCCTTATTGCAGGAGCACAAATCCTATTCTACGAATCACAAATTAAGAAACTTTTACGCTCACATGTTTTGTTATTATTGCTGCAGTGAATACGGTGCAAAACACATTCAACACACCTGCATAAAAAAATTAAAAAAATTAAAAAAAATGTTGTACATCCGCAAATAAATTAGTGAATTCTTGCAATGAGATTTGCACAAATGTAGAATGTTTTCTTACGAATATATATTTTTTTCCTTGAATGCTTTTCAAGCACAAACACAAGTGCATAACGACAACAGTGTGAATCTGCTGCTAATGTTCTCAAAGCTGTTTTTCAATTGCAAATGACAAGTTTTGTGCACTCTCCCTTTTGCAGTACATATATGTGTGACAGATGGTGCAAAGTTATTTATGCATCTGTAGAGGAAACGGCGAGCACTGTTCAGAGATCAGAGAGTTTTGACCAATCAGAAGAGTTAGTTTAGGCACTTATTAGCAGGGAGGAAAAAATAACTTTTGTGAGTTGTTGCTAGCATCTTCCAAAGCAGATAGCGGAAACCAAGGTATGTTTTCTTTCTTTCTTTTTCTGACATCTCTCACCGTTATACTGTACATTTGTTTAGAATTTAAATATTGTTAAAAAATGTACAGTATAAACGTGAGTGATTTCAGAAAAATAAAGAAAATGTACCTTTATTGGTATCTGTTACTGTAAGGTCTGGAAGATGCTCACAGCTTGCAGCTCGCAAATGTTTTTAATAATTTATTATAAAACTGTTGTACTATTATTAAACAATTTGCCAACTGATAAGCACCTACACTAGTTTGAAAATTGATTGCTGTAAATTTCACAGTAGATGGATGTATTATTACTGTATTTTCATGTAAAGTATTATTACTGTATTGTCAGTGTTAGTAATGTTCAATTTATTTGCATTTTTTACCTGTATAAAACAATCTAATTGCAATACAGCACTGTAAACCATATTTTTTACATCCCCAACCCTATAAAACATATCTCAATATCTCATTGTTATTTGTCCTGACAATATTATTTTTAATTGTTGAACATTTCCTTTTTAAAAATACAAATTACAAGTCTTGACCAATAGTATGCACTAGCTGAAAAAGGGCATCATCACAGTCCCTCCAAAACAGGTGTAGCGTATCAGACCTTAACCAGACAAATTAAAGATTCGATCAGGACCATCGAAACATGAGGAGCCGAATTCCTCAGGAATGCAACAGGATTTTCTTAGTATGACAAGTCAGAAGCAAGATAACAAACCAACTCACTCACAGAACAGCTTTTTACATTAACACCAAGAGAACAATTATTTACCATTTCAATTAGGAAAAGAGATTGTCAAATTTGGGGCAAGTAATCAAAGAGATGCACAGTCTGACACTCACATGTGAAGCCATGAGAGTAAACAACTAGCAGAACCAGACTGAAATTCCTCAACCTCTGGTCTCCACAGAACATCCTTATGTCAGAGAATGATTTGAATGCACCAAAATGAACTCAAAATAACTCCATATTTATTTATATGTAACCCACACATTTGACTACCATGCTACCATCCTTCGGATGAGACGTTAAACCGAGGTCCTGACTTTCTATGGACAGTAAAAATCCCAGGATGTCTTTCAAAAAGAGTAGAGGTGTGACCTCGGCGTCTTGTCTGAATTCGCCATTGGCCTCAGACCATCATGGCCTCCTAACAATCCCCATATCTGCTGATTGGCTTCATCACTCTGTCTCCTCTCCACCAGTAAGCTGGTGTGTGGTGGGCGTTCTGGCACAATATGGCTGCCGTCGCATCATCCAGGTGGATGCTACACACTGGTGGTGGATGAGGAGATACCCCCTTACTATGTAAAGCACTTTGAGTGCCTAGAAAAGCACTATATATATGTAAGGAATTATTATTATTATGTTTATAATAGTTTATTATGTATGTTTATGTTTATAATCAGTTATTGTATATGCCTTTTAATAACTATTAGATTGCTTAAGGATTCATATCCATGTTTAGTGTGTACGTGTTCGAATCTGTTTGCTTGAAACTTTCCTGACCATCAGTTATTTATAAAATGTATCATATTCTTGTTATAGGAATCATGTCCAAAATTATACCCTGCAAGAGCGGGAAAATTCGGACCACGTGCTTGATAAGATAGAACATATTATTTATGATACCCCGAGCAAAGACAATATCTAATTGGTCAAGACAAGATTTGAGGTGTGGCCGAAAGGATAGTTTAAATACTCAGGTCACCATTACATTTTGCTTTGAGCCTTTAGCTTTTTAGCTTTTGCTATTAGCCCTGCTTGCTTTTAGCTTTTGCTCCAAGCTTTTTCTGCTTTTAGTCATCGCTTTTAGCGTTCTATGAGTGCGGTTCCAGCGTGCGTCGGCCTGCCCGCCTGCTGTTACTTAGCCACAATGAGAAGAAACACAACCTAGTCTCGTCAAACTTTACTTCTGTTCTTTTACTTTAGTTTATTTAGTTAACCTCCAGACTCTGATCTGTAGTGGTGTATCTAATATAATTTTAACCTCATTGAGGAACTTAATGCGATGATTAATTAATTGATTGATGGTTGTTCATGTCTATGCAATTTCACGTATTGCTGTAAACTTGGGATTCCACATTTTTATTCTCTTAAACTCATCTTTCCCTAACTTACGATCTACCTGCAACTAGTGTGAATGTGTGAGTGCGTGTGCGTGTGCTTGTAATCTTAGATTTATCTAATAAAGCCTTATTCATATTGAAAAGAGAAGTATCGTGTTTTGTGCTTACAAGTTAATGTCTTCAACTGCCAATCTTGTTACTCTGCTAATTAATAGTGTTTTCACTATAGTTTGGATATTAGTATCCAGCACAGATTTGATGTTAAACGGCTCGTTCAGTGAATCCCTGGCCGTTTCAGTGATCAGCCGTGAAACAGTCATTCTGTTCAAATTCCCTTTAAAATCTTAAATGATTCCCTTTGAGCTAAATTGACCTGTTTCCCTTACACACGCTTTACAGAAATAAAATACAGAAAAAAATTAGTTTGTGTTGTTGTGTTAAATTTCAGTAATTTTGACAAAAGACAAGCTCTCTGATGAGAAACATCCTGAGGGGATTCAGGCTGATGTTTTTGTCTTTTCACCCACTTTTCTGAATTGCATCTGATCCGTGACTTTGAATGGTATTTGGTGGCACCAGGGTTGATTCTTGGAATGAACCTGAAAGCACAAGAGAGAGAAAAAAACATCTGTTAACATTTTATATGAATCCCACATTTATAATACATTATAAAGGTATTCTTAATCCATTATAAATAATACATAAAAATGCATATAAAAACCCTCATAATGATATGAACTCATAAATAATCATAACAACAATTAAAATACATTATAATACTTAGGTACTTTAGTACATTATAACACAATGAATATCATATTAAATCTACTACTTTACTTATATATTAGGTTACATTTTATTTTGATGCTCCCCATTTTGACTATAATCAACTTTGCAAATCATGTCAACTGAATCTCATTAGAGTCAGAGACAGTTTATAAGAGACATGTCACTTCCTCAATCCTCAATACAACTATATAAGGAAAACCCGTAACGGCAAAGATGGCGGTTGGATGCAAATCCCGTCCCTCCCGCTGGGAAGCAAATCATCTGCTTTTAACAGTCAAGCCGGGAAACATTTAAGCCTATCGTCTGGTTCCACTGATGTATACGCACAGTTGAGGAACCCTTGCGCATGCATAGTAAAGGTATAACCTGTGGGGAAAAAAGCCTTTTAAACCTTATTTTGGGGCAAAGTGATCACATTTTTTTTACGATATTTATCATATTTCACTGCTGTTTCTATAAATGTTGTTTTTATGTCCCGGTGACCAATGAAAGTGCAGTTCTGACTCTCTGCCCATTCATTTAGATAGGAGCTGGTCTTGTTATTCTGAAATAGCTGCCTGGAGGCATTGCCAAGATGGCGGCCGAGTGGCACGACTTGCCTGAAAGGACTTTGTTAGAGTATTTGCAGGTTTAGGTTAAGGTTACGGTAGAATGTTGACTTGTTGTGAAATGTTATAGTCAGTTTGTCTGTTGGTGGACCTTCAAAATAATCAAACTGATATTATAATCAAATTAGTTGAAAACAAAGGTGTCAAATCACACATTTATTTGTTATCTGATCTTATAAGTGGTCTGCTTTATGTAAAGTAACATAAGTAACATGGCAAAATATATGTCTTATACAGTAACACATTATAACTATGAGAAATATAATCCATTTACTTAAGTGAGAAATATCATCCATTACTTAAGTGGATGCAACATTTTCATTGTGTTTTAAATCATCATACTCTTAAAAGCTATAATCACAAATAAATAAATATTATAATACATTAAAACTGTTCTTCTTATTATTAATATGATGATACACTTTTTTTATATAGTGCTTTGTGCATTCATTATAATTGCTTAAGAATACTCTTATAATGTATTATAAATATGGGCTTTATAGAAAGTGTTACAAAACATTCAACCCAGATTAAAAATTTCAATGTATTATTATTAATTTCAATTAAATCAGGTGAACTTCAGAGGGGTAAGGCCCCCCAAAAACATAGCAAAAGCTCCATCACCCCACACCTCTTTGTTAACAAAACTAGATTAAGAGTACATAGATATATTTTGAGATATTTGTTTGTTAGATATATTTAATAAACAGATTGTCTTTTTCAGGGGCGTCATCCACTCATTATTTTTGATGGGCCACAAGTTATTATTATTTTTGTATTTTATTTTTTTTTTCAAAATGAATTATTATGAAATATCTTAATTTTCCCCTTTATAGATTATGATTTATATAGTGGGCGATGGTTAAGTAACCTCATAATGAAATATGCATTAAAGAAACTTGTCTGTTTACTTAACATATATGGAACATATTTTTAATACGACTTTTATTTACTTATATTTAATGTGAATTTAACTTTGCAAGTTAATGCAAATAAAAACATTGCAAGTTAAATTATCAAAGAGCATTTCCACTGAAAGTCTTGATTGGGCACTCTCAAAAACTCAAATTAAAATCACTGAAGCTTTTTTTTTTTTTCTTCTCTCCCTCATTGGAATATGTAAATTGATTACATGTCTGTTGTTGTTGTTCTTGTGTTTAATTCTGAATGGATATATTAGCTTATTTGTTATAGGCTATGTTAAAAAAAAAAAAAAAAAGGAAAAAAAAAATCACTGAAGCTGTTTACACTTTGAAATTAATATCTTACAGATTCGTACACATATTTGATGTTTCTGACTAGAGAATTCACCAGAAAGAGTTATTCAGTAAGTGAGCGAGTGAAGAAAACATCCGCATTTCAGCGATGACTCATCTGAACACCTCTGATTGGTCATTGCATTAATAAGCTCAACAACATGGTGTGTAATTGGTTAATGCGCAGTGCAGTAAAAACACATCTGTATATGGCTCAGTGCCAGCCAGGAAACAAACACAGATTTGAATTTAGCAGCTGATGATATGATGCACTGAACAATCTAATAACACTGGTGTGATTGTATTCAAATTGTATTTAATATAGAAAATATTAATCTGCAGTTGGCTTGTCTTTTGGAAGCTGCAAAATCCACTTGGCTCAAAAATCTCTCTTAGAATGGGCATTACGCCTCTGCCTAGCCCAGTCAGCATAAGCATCTGATCAAATATGTCATGAGATTTTGGCCAAGTGTGTTACATAACGAGAAAAACTAGGTGCCCATATAGCAACAATATGTGTTATATAACCTTGTTTTTCATATTAAGTGCAAGTGTCTGATACAATACCAAAACTGACAATGCAGTTAATAAAGAGGGGGGGATCCCATTTTATAACAATTAGAATATTTTAATTATTTTAATATTTTGATTTAGCCTAACCACGGCCACCCTGCAATACCGCTACGGTCCACAGTTTGGGAAGCACTGCATTACACTATCTGAATGCACCTATTAATTTATAATCCATCACAAATCATTGAAGCTCCATTCCTTACAATGCATTCATGTAGATCAATCAGTAGAGTAAAGTGCTATATTGCTGAAAAAATGGAATTGATTCCCAGCGAATGGATAACGATAAAAATTAAAATTAATAAAGAAATATAAAATAACTTTTAGCTAGTTTACTTCAGTTAACTTACCAGTTCATGTTATCACCATTATGATGAGTGAAGTAAATTCAGACCACAAACTAGAAAATAAAAAACTAAAGTAAAATAAAAAGTAATTTTTATTCAGTAAACGGGCTACTGTTTGGATAACTCAATAATGTGTAGCTTGTGCAGCACAAATTTCTTTGAATTAAAGCATCTAGCAAATGCATGAATGTAAATATACTGCAAAATCTAAATATTTTGGGTTACCTAATTCTGCATTTGAATAATATGGACAGCTGGCCTTATGATGAGCCTCTCATAATCATCATCTGTGTTTTTAACTGGAGAAATCTCCTGTAACAGTCACAACAGCCCTTTATAGTTTATGAAAAAAAAAAAAAAAACTACCATACAACAGCAGAACAGTTTATTATAAATAAACAGCATTTATAATATTTTTTAACCAATTTTGATACATTAATATATTGCCATTCCTGTGCCTTGTGACGAGCTGAACCGGGGGCTAACTTGGCTAATATAGTAGTTGATTGCAGCTTACTCACCTGTTGTAAGCTTCGCTGCGATGGCAATCACAAGAAAAGACTCCAATACACCTCCGTTGCAGATGACATGACAAATGACCACAATCTGAAAATAAAATACAAAAGATGTATATAACAACAGTGTTTATTAACTCTGTATTCTTTACTATTTTAATGTTAGCTCGCTGCTATGCAAGGCATGTCTGAGATATCCTGCGATAAAGAGGCAAGGAATAATTATAATGCTTCTCTGATTAATTTACTTGGGCTATCTGACGTTATAACTTACCAGTTGATGTAATCACCGTCACGATGACTCCAAAATACACCTTCCGACTTGGCAGACGATAAGAATCAGAAGAGTGGGTGGGTGGATGGGCGCAGTGGATAAGACACATGCCTTTGGTGTGAGAGACCCGGGTTCGAATCCACTGTGAGACACCACCCCTGAGCAAGACACTAAACCCCTAGTTGCTCCAGAGGTGTGCAACCTCTGACATGTATAGCAATTGTGAGTCACTTTGGATAAAAGCGTCAGCTAAATGAATAAATTTAAATGTCAAAACTCTCTGATATCTGAACAGTGGTCACTGTTTCCTCTACAGATGCACAAACCATTTCTGCACCGTATGTCACACAGATATGTAGTGCAAAAGGGAGAGTGTGCGATACTTGTCATTTGGAGTTAAAAAGAAACAGCTTTGAGACTCATAGCAGCAGATGCATGGCGTTGTCGTTATGCAGAATATATATATATATATATATATATATATATATATATATATATATATATAAGAAAACATTCTACAAGTGTGTAAATCTCATTGCAATAATTCACATACTGACTTGCTGATGTGTGCTGAATATGTTTTGCACCATATTCACTGCAGCAATAGTAGCAAAACACATAAAAGTTTCTTCATTTATGATTCCTAGAACAGGATTTGTGCACCTGCAATGAAGGATTCGAGAAGGTGTACCTACAGTATTGTGTTGTTTGTGGAAGAGGAAAAAAAATCTACAAGTCTACAAATTTTGTCTGTGACTTCAAATGTACTGGTACTCATCTGTGGCTATTCTCTACAACTATAAATTCACAGACGCTCGGTTGTTTTGCACCAAAAATACCTTCATATTAATGCATGAGTGTGCATAAAGCTGAACAAATTTAATTTGCATATTTAAACATTTCATATATGAAAAAAATGTGATGATGAAAATTGTTAACTGAAAACAAATCTTAAAATGTTGAATGCTGTGTAGAAATAGTGGAAATCACGATATAAAGTGCTATATCACCATATACATTTTCCCCGTAACTGTGTGAGAACCTTATGAGATATACAGTAAACAAATTAAAGCTCATTTATTACACTGTCGGTCATAATCAGGAAGTTGGTCAATGAACTAATGCCACAGAATGTGAGAAGTTGAGCTGCTGTTGCTCCTGAAAGCTCACAGAGATCAGAAGGAAGGTCCTGAACATACAAAACCACAGATGAAGAACAGACTTTACACACTGACCTCAGAACAGTTTCGTTTTACTTTTCTCAGCATCTCTCGAAATAGCATTTAAAAGAAGCAGCCATTTAAAAAAAAAATTCAAATAAGGAACTCAGACGCTGAGCACCAGTTAAGTTGAATTTGTATCCGATTTTAAGGATTAAGTCAAGTGACTTTTCTCTCATGTGCTAAATTGAACCTGGCTGCTACATTTAATCATATTGCTACAACAAATAAAAATAATTATATGTTAATTGGTATGAACCAATAGGATGTCACATGCTCCTGTACTTTTACATAATTTGCCCCACATTGGCCTCACCTACTGAAATCTCAAAAAGCAGAGCGCCACAAAGTAAAAACACACAGAGAAAGGTTCCACCATTTACAGAATGAACAAAAACATCTATCTGTGAATGGCAATACAAACACTGATGGGACACGGGGTAAGGACAAAGAAGAGAAAACAAACTCAACACACAGAAACAAATACAAACACACTTTCAATACTGTATGTAGAAATTAAGAAACATTTCTTCATGTCTGTCATCTTCAGGAAGTGATTCAGTGAAGAGCAGGAGCTCCAGAGCAGCTGTAGTGTGTTTGGTTCTGCTGTGTGTTCTTCTGCTGACTGCAGTCATAGTGCTGTGTGTCCACATCTACACAAACCTCACAGAACAAAGAAATGAGCTTGAAATCAAGATCGCCAACCTCACAGAAGAAAGAAACAAGCTAGTAACCAATATCACCAACCTCACAGAAGAAAGAAACAAGCTTGAAATCAAGAACAACAACCTCACAGAAGAAAGAAACAAGCTAGAAATCAAGAACAACAACCTCACAGAAGAAAGAAACAAGCTAGAAATCAAGAACAACAACCTCACAGAAGAAAGAAACAAGCTAGAAATCAACATCACCAACCTCACAGAAGAAATAAAGACCAAGAGAGAGCAGCTAATAAATCAGCTTTCAAATCTTGGTAAAGATTGTAAGTTTATTCATTCTATTCTATACTTTACTCTATACAGTACATTATTACAGATGAATATTTATATGAATATACATACATTAATACATATGCATATTACAGATGAATGGATTTACTATCAATTCAGTTTTTACTATAAGTCCAATGAGACAAAGAACTGGACTGAGAGCAGACGAGACTGTTTGAAGAAAGGAGCAGATCTGATCATCACAAACAACAGAGAGGAATATGTGAGTGAAAGATGCTGTGTGTGTTTGTGATGTTTAGCTGATGAGTGAGAGATGGTCAGATGAAATGTGTATACTGCTAATTTATGATATTAACACGTAATTGGCTTCTCTGTTTAGGATTTTGTTATGCATATTACTAATAAAACAGAATTCTGGATTGGTGCAACTGACATTGATGTGGACGGCAGCTGGAAATGGGTTGATGGCAGCACACTGACCTCTGGGTGAGAAATTACTGAACTGAACTGAATATTATCTAATGAATGATTCTCACACTCAGAATCATAATCACAGAAAGCAGCACTGAACATCTAATGCTGATCTGTACTTTCAGATTCTGGGCAAAAGGTGGAGAAGTAAACGAGCCAGGAGGAGGAACATTAGAGAACTGTGCTGTGTCTTATTCAACACAGTGGCCTAATTTAAAAGGGTGGCATGATGTTAAATGTAATGATGCTTATAACTGGATCTGTGAGAAGAGTATTTTACCTCTCATATAATACTAATATATATATATATATATATATATATATATATATATATATATATATATATATATATATATATATATAATGATGATAATCATTAGTTATGACTGTTAAACTTGGGTCACCCAAAAAAATAAATAAATAAATAAATAAATAAAAAAAAATATATATATATATATATATATATATATATATATATATTTTTTTTTTTTTTTTTTTTTTTTTTTTTTTTTTTTGGGTGACCCAAGTTTAACAGTCATAACTAATGATTATCATTCAAAGCAGGGGTGTCCATTTTTGCTTGTGAAGCATCACCTTGTGTTTTTGATATTTGATTTTTGATATGCAATTTGTATTACTAGATTCCAGGCAGGTGTGTTGAAGCTGAGGTTTTTCAGGAAGGTAATTCTGCAGGAGCAGGACTGAACACTTCTGATCAAAGATCAAATATTTATTACCATCTTGCATCTATCTTATCAGCTGAATTGAAAAAGACTGCTGTAAAATTGTTGTAGTGTTCGTCTTGTTGCCAGAATGATTGTTTTGTAAACTGTAATGAATTTATAGACAATAAACAGAAACGATTATAAAACAATTTCAATTAATGGACCAACTTTAAATTAAGTGGCCTTAACTACTTGGTACTTACATTTTAATTAATAATTTAGTACAATGTACTTATTGTGTACATACATGTTTTTACATTGTACTTATATATATATATATATATATATATATATATATATATATATATATATATATATATATATATATATTAAACTACACATAATTACATCTGTAGTTAATTTCTGTAATTACATTTATAGTTACACTGTTGACCCATACTTTACACCTTAACCCACCCTTAAACTTACCCATACCTCCAACCCTCTCCCTAACCTTACCCCTATCCCACCTCAATAGCAGCAAAAGTGTTTTACAATACAATATGAACACAATAAGTAAATTGTACTTATTTTTTTATGTAAGTACACAGTAGTTAAGGCCACCTAATATAAAGTGGGACCCAATTAATTATTAATTTGGAGAATATATCTTAAATGTGCATCTGCTGTGTGCAAATGTGTGTCCTGTTTATTGGACGACACTTTCTAGGAGCTGCTTTATTTCTCAGAATTAAAAGTTTCTAATCTTTCATAGATTTACAAAAAAAAAAAAAAAAGCATGTCTGAGAAAATGGCAGATGGCGTCATTAAACAGGTTTGACAGGATCATTTTAAAATGGGTTTGAATTTTAATAAACTGGGTTTATTGGCAAAATATTATACTTTCTTCAAAAAGAAAAAGTGAGACCCTTTCACTGGAAGTGAATTGGGAAAACTAATGAACGTCAAAATACTCCCTGTATCAGTTGTATATCAGTCGCCAATTATTTGTAAATGTTAAAATAAGTCACTGTATCAATATTATAGCCAGAAGACAAACAATATGCCTGTTCACAAGCATTTTATTGTGGTAAGAGGAAAAAAAGGTTGATTCAAAAAGCTTTAAGCTCAAATAATAATAATAATCACCATCATAAATTAACTTAGTTTCATGAAAGCATTCTGAGTGCTTACTAGTAGTAGTATCATAGTATGTATTTACATAAATAAATAAATAAATAAATAAATACAAACTTCCGATGCAGACAAGATGCTCACGCAGCTAGTCAGCAGTGGTTTTACTGTGACAGTACTTGAGAGATGTGGCCAGTACATACAGTTTAACCACAGCAGAAACACATTTACCTCTATGTGTTTTAGGAAGTCACACAGCTGACACCGTTCTGAAGATTAGCTGAAATGAGATGTGCTTCTGAGCTTCACTAAATTCAGCAAGGTGACATTTTTTCTCACATGTATAATTTTGCTTAACATTTGTAGCTAATTGCTGAACCGAACAACACCAGACAACATGAGCCCGTCTTTACAATTGATCAAGACTATAACTTTTTTGACTTAAAGCCCCTATGCAAATTAATAAGTATGTATAGGTTAGACTTCACACATTATCTTTGATATAACTTTGACCTGGTCTGTCTGTTATTAATTAATTAATTTATTTATTTATTTTCAACATTTATGTTTATTATTTATATTATGTGTATCATTTGTTTTGCATGCTACCCTAATGTTATTTTATTCACTAAAGTCTTGACATGTTTAAGTTACAGGTGTATAATAGAGGAAGGGCCCTACAGTCCATCCTGAAACTCAGATGCCACCAGTTGCTCTGTTTCTGGAGAACATGTATTGGCCCTCTTTCGCAACAAAAAAAAAAAAAAAAAAAAAAACAGAAAAACCAAATGATATTTGTTCAAATCAGAAAGACAAGAAAAACCACAGACCATAAACATCATCTCACACTGATAATGTAAACTGTTATTTATTTATTTATTTTTTTTTTTTTTTTGCAAAGTCATATTTTATCATAATATAATATTGTATCAAAACAATATTTTTTTTTTTATTTTTTTTTACATTTCAGAAATCGGGTAACCTTTTTATGCTTTTTATGTCCCACAGCAAAAAATAAAAAAAATAGTACAAGATAAGTAGACATCAACTGTTAAACAATTAGATGGGGATGTTGCCAATGTAGATCGCATGGCAGTTACATTTGAAACAAAACTAGTAAGTAAAAACATTGATAACACTTTCTATGAAGCCTGTATTTATAATACATTATAAGGGTATTCTTAAGTCATAATGAATGCATAATGCATTATACAGAAAAAAAACAAAAACAAAAAAAACATAGTATGTTATATGAATTCATGAATAATCATAACAACAATTATAATACATCATAATACTAACGTATATGTGGTTATAAGTTTAAGAATATGATTATTTATAACACAGAATAAACATCATATTAAATCTACAGTACTTCATTTACAGTATAATGAACTGTATCATATCCTGACATTGTTTATTTAAGATCTGCACCGTATCTTACTACTACTAGTGGTTAGATGTTGCGTGTTATTTGAGTTTTTCCTGTACAGCTAATGTTAATTATTTGATGTGAGCTTAATACCCCAACTGATTTTTTTTTTATTTATTTGGTTACATTTTATTATAATAGTCCCATTAATCAATCAACTATAAGCAACTTTGCAACTACCTGCCAACTAACTCTCATTAGAGTATTAGTATGCTCAAGAATGGTAGACTCTAGTATGGTAGAATAAGTTGACGTACTTGCAAAAACACTTATAGTCAGTTTGAGTGTACTAATACTCTGATGACTACTAGTTCATGTTGCAGAGTTACTTATTTAACAGTTGTTTAAAGGTTCTGTCTGTCTAATAATCAAACTAATATAACGATAAAAACTTGTTCAAAGAAAATGTGTCATATCACACATTTAAGTAAAGTAGCATCAGAAAAATAGCAAGATAAGAGACTTATAATACATTACAGCTATGAGAAATATAATCCGCTGTAAAAGTGGATGCAACGTGTTCATAGTGTTATCATCATACTCTTAAAAGCTATAACCACAAATAAGTAAATATTATAATATAGTAAAAGTGTTTTTATAAATATTAATGAGATGATACAAAATATTATGTTTTTTTTATTTTTATTTTATTTTTTTTATAATGCGTTATGCTTTCATTATAATGCCTTAAGAATACCCTTATAATGTATTATAAATACGGGCTTCATAAAAAGTGTTATCAAACATGCTTCAGAAATGTTTTTGATGACTAAATGAGAAATTGAGGAACCGAGAGTGGACACAGTATATTTTGGGAATGCATTGGGTTCTTCAGAGAACTGCTATTATAATGTGTTACCACTTTGCTTTATAAGTCCTTTACCACTACAGGGGTTGCCAAGTCCCAGAAAAAAAAAAAAAAAATATATATATATATATATATATATATATATATATATATATATATATATAAATTATTATTGTTATGATTATTTATTCTAGACAAAACTAGTCATTAATCGGACAATTCACACAAAAATGTATATTCAATGACATGCAAAATACTATAGTATGTAAAATGAATAAGCTAGTTTTCACACATCGCTAGTGTATCACAACGACCTCGTCAGGAAAGACTGCAGCATGTGTATGTAGAACGTGTCTAATGCTGTAAGAAGGAAGCTCTAGAATTAGACATCTTCTATCAAATTAAAAAAATCTCCCCATAAGAGTCACCTAAGGAGAATCACGTAAAGAGAGTCACCTAAGAGTGATCCTCACATCTAACCATTTTCCAAAAGGAACTATTTTTTTTTAAATAGTCAGGAGAAAAAAAAAAATACAAAATCAGTGCCTGAACAAGATATCACATGACCACAGTGGTGCTTTATAACTGTGAAAACCAAAAAGCAGAACTTCAGGTCCAGTCCACTTGAAGCAACAACGTCCAATAACCTTACGTTCAACTCCAGCAATATGGACTTTTCTGGCAAATTTCAGACAGGAATAGAATTTGGAGAGATGGATCTGTATTTGATGTCAATACAGAAAGAGAGTACATGAATACTGAGAGATATCGGACACCTCAAAACACAGGTACTGAGACTCATTGTATTATAATTACAACTGTCAGTTTATGTCTAAGCAAATCACCGTTTGAACTGCACATACAATTGCTAATGTGAAAACTGTAATGCGGACCTGGGAATGCATCATGGTACTAAACCTAAGACTTCCTATAGACATACATCAGAGCTGGCCTGAGTTTGAGTTGGCTTGATTTACAAGAATGTGAAAGCAAACTCAAACTCACTTGTTAGTATACATTAGATTAGTAATATGTGCCCTTAAGTGCTACTATGAATTATTTAGGGGTACATTTTGTGATGTCAAGATGACTACAAATGCATGGGGCTTGAGACAACACTGCAGAAGGTACTGAATTTGAATTTGGACCACAACAAATCTGTCCCGTGTGAAAGCACACAAACTGACATATTTAAGTCATAAGAGAGTTTAAGAAACATTAATCTTCATATATGTCATCTTCTTTTTAGTGAGGATCAGAAACTACAGAGCAGCTGTAGTGTGTTTGGTTCTGCTGTGTGTTGTTCTGCTGTTCTGTTCTTCTTCATAGTGCTGTGTTGGCAAAGGTACATTTCTTTATTTTATGTAGTTTGTTTGTAGTCTCAGTATCTTTTATGGTACATTATATATTCTTTGAGTAAACTATCTGCAAGAAGTTACAGGCTAGTGTATAGTTCTTTATGGGTCCACTTGCTTTAGAATGAAAATCAGCATAGTTTATTAAGCCTTCAATGCCATCCAAGATTAATTCGCCTTTTTTATCAAAACAGATGTGGAGAAACTTACCATCACTCACACAACAGTTTAAAGTTAAAATTCCTTAATGATGGATTTGTTTTTACAAACACACAGCTTCTGGAGTCATGTTGATTACTTGTGGATGTTTTTATGAGATGTACTCTCATTGTGATAGCACCCATTCACTGCAGAGGATCCATTAGTGAGCAGGTTCTACATTTCTCCGAATCTGTTTTGATGAGGAAACAAACTACATCTTGAATGGCATGAGCATAAATATTAAGCAAAATTTCTTTTTTGGTAACACTTTAGAATAACTTTCATTGATGAGCCATTAAAAAACATTATATAATGTTTAAATAATCATTACTTAATATATATTCACATTTATAGAAATATGAGATAATGTACTTGTTAATGTTAACCGATTAACTTCTTAACATTACCAAATGATTAACCAATCATTATTTAATGTAGATTGAAATGCTCACAAATGTCTATAAACTTTAAAAAAAATGTAAATCTTCAAATTATTTTGACAGATGGTTTACAATGATTAAAAGATTCATTAAGAAATCATTTACAGACATTATATAATGCTTAACTGACCATGAGTTAATGTTTACAAATGTCATCACACTTTAAATGTGTTTTAAAAATCTACATATGATTTTAACAGAAATAACTGACAAGTTTATTTGTTAATGTACTGTAGAATGCTTACAAGCATCATTAAACTTCAATTCACGTATTAGTTAATGCTCATTAATGCTCATACATTTACAAATGTTGCGAGAATAAAGCTTTATTATTCATTTTAAGCACTTCACAAACTATTTATGTTAATATTATATTTAACACATAATCATAATCTGTAATGGTCAGTCATTACATTTGGCTGTTGTTAGTTTGTGGTTAGTAAAGTTTTGCTGAATGCTTGGTAAAGACATTACACACATTGTAATTTGGGTACAAAATGTGTTTTTATTGCCGCAACACTTATATAAGCATATTATTGTGAATCATGAAACAGAATATTCCTTGAATCATACATCAGCATGATTCAATCTATTTCAATAGACTGAATCATGTTCCCTTATAGTAGTCATATTGATCCCTGTAGACTGTTGACCTCTTACCCAACCATTAAACCAACCCTTGCACCAAACCAGTCCCCAACCTAACCTATATCACTCCTCAACAGCAGCAAAGGTGTTGTGCATTAACAAACGCTTTTAATCATTGTATAACATTTGTTAAAATAATTTGTAGATTTTCATATGAATTTGTATGAATTAGAAGTTTAATGACATTTTTAAACATTCTAATTTACATTAAATTTGAAGTATAAGGTAATGTTTAATACATTTATTAGTAAACATTAACACTCACTTTATTTAATGTTTCTAGATATGCGAATATATTTGAACTAATGATCCGTTAAGCATTACATAATGTTTGTTAATTATTATTATTATTATTATTACTTATTTTATTTATTGTACTATACATTGAACAGATTGCTCTGACTTTCCTAAAATGGATAACGTACAAGCATGGTTTCATGGATTTCAAGATTCTTTAAGGAAACCGTCATTGCCAATAAACATTCTTTCAATGATGTTGGCTCATTCGGGAATGAAGCAAGGGGATTTTATTCATAAGTGAGTCATTAGCTGTGTTTGAAATAACCCCTATATCTTCATTCACTATTCCCTACTTTAATCCACTAATATAGACAATTTGAAAGAATTAATGAAAGTGACTGAATGAGTTCAGACACTGAATGTGGCGGAAGGGCTGCTGATATAATCTTCTAGAAAGACGCGGACATTTATTTGAATTGTCTCTCACGTGTTGCTGTTGGTTGTACATGGGTTATACATTTGCTTTTGAGGTGTATTATAGGACTGAATGAGTGCATTTGACAATGTTCACTACTACATACAGTACTTAAAATGGCGGTCCCCTTGAACTACAGGAGAGGACCGTCACTGAATCATTTAGTCAATCATTTACTTCAGAAACTCTCATTGACTCATGAATGAAACACCACTGCTGTGTGCTGCTCTGAGAACGGAACTCTTTATTCGGTTTTGTCTTCGTTTGGAACTATTTTTATTGGTGGAGCAAAAATTAAACTAAAATACATGTTCCCTCAATATTAACTTGATTATTGAACTGTTGTGTCTCCATCTGATGTTGTCCTCGAACAATAGCAATACAGCATAAGTAGGATCTTTTGATCATAGTGTTTTGATAATAGTCATTACATGCACACAGCTAGTAATAATTGTGAGAGACACACTGAACATAATGGGCCCTATTTTTATGATCTAAGAGCATGGTCTAATATGCGTGACGCTGATGCACTCAGGGAATCCACTTTTGGTAGTTTAACAACAGGAAAACGGTCAACACACCCAGGCTCATGCTCTAAGCGGGTTGTCCCTATTCTCTTAATGAGTAATGGGTGTTTTTGGGACATAACGTGCAATAAACCAGTCAGAATCTCCCATCCCCTTTAAAAACCAGTTGCACTTGTGCCATGGCAGGTTTACATGGTGGAATGTCATTTTTAATTATTAAAAATGTTTGTGTGCTGCTGCGAATCCCTGTGTATATAATAAGTAAAGTGTATCTGCATTGTGCACCTGCCTATAGGTGCATATTACTAACGCGCTCTTTAAATAACAAAGAAAAAATATTGCACCAGACTTTGGACCAGGTTTGAGTTGGTCTTTGGCGCAATCTGTTTTCACTTCCTCAAAATAGCAACGCACCAACAGTGCGCCTGAACACATCACTTTTTTTGACCAGCACGCCCATTGGTGCACAAATGGGTGCAAATGCTTTTGCTATTTAAACAATGTAGCGCAGGATTGGAAAAATGAGAACTGTGTTAGGCAAAAACTAGCAAAAACACTTGCGCCACGCCTTGCGAATCATTTAAGATTGTGGTAACGTAGAGTAATTCTTTAGAGCTTCTTTCCATTCTATACACAAAATGTCATATTATAAGTGCAATACGTAATATTGGCAGCTATCGGATGAAAAGCTATTGGTTGTAATGGGTATTGTAGTCCAAATTCTAAATAATGGATATAATTGTTTCTCCCGCCCCTCCTCTTCAGACTTAACCCTCACATGGTTTACCAGGCTAAGGACACAAAACAAGAATGAGCACAACTGACAATGGAAGGCGTCGAGCCATTCACTGTAAGTTGATTTATCAGTGTTTTCATGTATCTCCTTTTATGAATCATACTATGTTTCTCAACAATTGTCATCCCATGGTGTTGAAATTATATTTGATAAATTGTCAGTGGACTGAATTACACAGACCAATACAAAAAAAAAAAAAAAAAATACATTTTGATAAGGAATGCCCACTTCAAAATAGTTTTTCAGTAACAAAAAAAAAGAAAAAAAAAAAGAAAAAAAACTAGTAGGTGAAATTAGCCTGCTTTCTAAATATTTGTGAATTATTCATGCCTTATATTTTGTAATGAACCTCCACATGATCTATTAGCCATAATGGCTTCAGGAGAGTTCAGAATAAGTCAAATATAACATTTTATTTGTCAGGTAAGAATGACAATTACATGAATAAACAATGACAATCCAAGTCAAAAATTATAAATACATAACTTCAGTTGCTCGAAGGTAAATTAAGTGTAACAAAGGAGGAGTCGTGACGACAAAGTGCAAGCTTTATTTCAAAGACCAAAGTCAAAACTATATAATCCAAGGCAGAGGCAAAAGAGAAATTCACAAGACAGACAATGATCAGTGCAGGCAGCAATCAGTCAAAGCAAGGTAACAGTCCAAGGACCAAAAACACAAAGGGAAAGAAACATGGAAGAGCTAAATATTCAATCACCAGCGAAGACAGGTGTGTGTGGTGTGTGCTATTCTCATAGTCCTTCTAATATGAGGCAGCTGTGAACTGATAATGAGTGCTGATGAGTCCGGGCAAGCAGAATAGGAAATGGCATTCTGAGTGAATGGCAAGGTAGAGAATAAAGTGCCCTCTAGAGGAGCTCATGGGCACTCCAGCTGGAGATGGTGACACTAACAGTGACAGATGCCTAACTGACAGCAGCCACACAGCAGCATCCAAGTTTACTGGCTTGAGGACACGACTACTTGTCACTCACAATCAAAGCAATAACAAACCACATCCATTCAACCATCCAATCAATTCACAATGAACAAAAAGTCCTGTAATACATTTATTCTTGTTTGAGAAACAGTTATATTTTGTCATGCTTCACAATAGATAAGGAAAGTCTGTCACAACTTCCACTTAGTACTGAGTATCTGATGTCACATGATTTCATACATTGACCACAAGGTTGCTTTCCTCTAGCTCTAAAGAAGCCAAGTGCTGCATACTTCAACACATCTACATGGGAACACGTAACGTAATTGTTTAATAATTGATGATTAAAGAGCAAACATGTCTGATGCCATTTACGATGATGTCATCAGAGCTGAGGACATGAAGAGAGATAGAGTGGAGATGACAGTGGATATCCTATGAGAGTGCAGATTCTGTCAGGGATCATGACTTCACGACAAAGACAAACAAACCCCCACAAACAAAAAAAGCCCCACCACATCAGCAGACAGGTAATCACATGCATTTCTTTTATAAAATGTTTAGTCATTTAACATAATGTCTGTCATCAGTTTAAGGTGCATTACAAATTTTTATTGAAAGGCCTGATTGTATATACTCAATGAAAGACTCATTCTGTTTAAGCCTCATTATGTTAATACACTTCAAAACTATTATTGTAGCCTCTGTGACACTGCAACTCATTAGCTGGGACTTCATAATGCCATAATTTATGTTCTACTGTTCTCAACCACTCCTACAATAGACTCTACAAGAAGCATAGAGGCCAATATAAACAAACATGAAATGGGATATTATAGATGTCACGCACTGCATCTTACAATTTACGTTTTCCGAACAATTTTAAATTAACTGGATTAAGGGGGAATTTACATAACAATAGAATAAAGGTACATGCATAGATGCATATTGTAAAAAAAAAAAAAAAAATCGTCAGCTACTGGCCTGGCATGGACAACATAGCAGTTTGTAACAGTTTGTTTTAACAATGTTTTATTTGTACGTGAACTTTTTAAAAAAATGGAAGGAAAAACATCATTGTCATCTAAACAAATCCTAAGTAAGGCGACTTCTCTCTCATGTGCTAATTTGAACCAGATCGATCTAAACACACTACCACAATAGTGTCCTTTCTATTATGGAGATTAATAGTTATTAACAGGCAGGATATCGCATGCTCTTGTACTCTGACATACTTTCCCACCCCAAAGTAAAGGGCTACAGTTTAGAAACACAAAATCAGCGTTTACTGTATATGACTGAAGTTGTATGAACACAAATGTCTCAGCTTGTTTATGCCAATATAATCACTGATGGAATACGAGATATGGACAGAGGCACCAAAATAAACCAGACACCTCGACGCACAAACACACTTTCATTGTATTGGGTTTGAGAAACATCTATCTATGTGTCCTTTTCAGGAAGTGATTCAGTGAAGATCAGAAGCTCCAGAACAGCTGTAGTGTGTTTGGTTCTGCTGTGTGTTCTTTTGCTGACTGCAGTCATAGTGCTGTGTGTCCACATCTATAATAAGAGCACACACTGCACCAAACTCACAGAAGAAAGAAATGGCATAATTAATCAGCTTTCCAATCTTGGAAAGCTTCTGAAAGAGGGTAAGGTTTTTTTTTTTCATTCAATGTTTGGTTGTGTTCTCAGTACATTATACAGTATATTATTTGAGAAACTATCTGTTACAAGTTGTTAGTATAGAGGTCTTCATGTGTCCACTTAGATCTGAAAACCTCAGGTCCAACCCGTCCAAAAGTTAGATGAGTGCCTTGCACATGAGTCACAAATGGCATTAGCAGCCCCAGATCTTGGTTCATTTAAAATAAATGTGCTTTTGCTAAATTAACCCAAGAAGACCCCATTTTGAGATACATTTTTGTCTGATTGTATACGGAACACTGCAACTAGAACTCATTTCACTCAATTATTAAAGATAAACATAAAGTTGCACATCTTGAACAAGTAGCTCACAAGGTAAGAATTATAGGTGTGAGTGTTAAGTTTGGGAGAAAGAGGTGTAGTATTTTATAAAGAATGAAACTGATAGAATATATGCCCTGTGTCACACATACACTGTATGTTCAAACATCTCATTCTGTTTAGTTCTAACAAGAGTTAAAAATGGAATAAAACAGAGCTGAGCTTTCAGCCTATACAGAACAAAACACAAATAATATTCAGCATTACTGTCTATGTTGACAAGATAACTAGGGTTTGAAACGTGGTAAGTAATATTTATAAATAAAGGCATGTAGACGAAATAAGGAACACAGAGTAAGAGCAGTATATTGGAGCTACTCTTTGACTTGTGGCATTGGTGACACAGCACCAGACAATGCTTTTTTATGTGCTTTTTACTGATAGACAGGTCGGGTTTGGCAAAGAAGTTGGGTTGGATACGGATCTTTGGACCTGAGAAGACTTGCAAATGTGAATAAAGTGCTAATAGGCAAATTTGTTGCTGTACAGATGAATGGATTTACTATCAATTCAGTTTTTACTATAAGTCCAATGAGAAGAAGAGCTGGACTGAGAGCAGACGAGACTGTTTGAAGAAAGGAGCAGATCTGATCATCATAAACAACAGAACAGAACAAGTGAGAGAAAGATGCTGTGTGTGTTTGTGGTGTTTAGCTGATGAGTGAGAGATGGTCAGCTGAAATGTGTATACTGCTAATTTATGATATTAACATATAATTGGCTTCTCTGTTTAGGATTTTGTTATGAATATTACTAATAAAACAGAATTCTGGATCGGTGCGACTGACACTGATATGGAGGGAAGCTGGAAATGGGTTGATGGCAGCAATCTGACCTCTGAGTGAGAAATTACTGAACTGAACTGATTATTATCTAATAAATGATTCTCACAATCAGTATCATATCACACAAAAAGCAGCACTGAACATCTAATGCTGATCTATAGTTTCAGATTCTGGGCAACCGGTGGAGAAGTAAACGAGCCAGTAGGAGGAAAAGAAGAGAACTGTGCTGTTTCTCATTCAATACAGTGGCCTAATATAAAAGGGTGTCATGATGTTAAATGTAATGATGCTTATAACTGGATCTGTGAGAAGAGTATTATACCTCTCATACAGAGAGAAACATCATAAACAAATTTTCTTCCCGTGTTTTTTTTTTTTTTTTTTTGCTGACCTTATTAACAGTACCAAACATTCAGAATGAATGATTATCATATATAGCATTGCTGCTGCTGAAGTGTCACCTTTGAAGCAAATTGTAGATCTACCCAATATTGTTTTTTGTATCACTTATATGCTATACCAGTTTTTATTAATATTTAGTATTTGTTTGCATTTTTATGTCTGTTTTCATCTTAATTTCATTTAAAGTGTTAGCAGTTTTGTTGTGTTTTTATTTTGTGACTTAAAGGCAAACTAAACACAAAAGAGAAAGGTTGCTTTGGCAGCTAGCTGAAATAAAATACTTTATTAAACACTTTATTTGTATAGTACACTACAGGCATTCTACTAACTATAAGTAACTTTGCAAATGCATGTTAACTAGCAGTCATGGTAGCAGTCTGCTTAATATCTGCTAACACTATTTTGATGGTTCCCCAACACATATCCTTCTGATATAAGTAAATTTCCAAGTACATGTAAACTTATTTTACTAACAATAATCTAACAGTTTTCTAATACTCTAGTAGTTATTCAATTATGCAGATTAAAGGGCTATTTTACATGCACTGAAAAGTTAGTTATAGTTAGTAAAATATCTTAAGTAAAATGTCTTAAATCAAAATAAGATGTCAAAAATTTAAATTATATATATCTCATCAGTTGATGTTTACTTAATACAGTAACTAAATACAGTCATATTGTTTTATACAAAAACACAAATGGTGCAATCATAGTGTACTTTTTAGAACACTAGCTCCAAGATAAACCAAATCATTAATTTGGTAAAAGAAAAAAAAAAAAAAAACAACAACATTATACTGTTAAGAAATTATTGCGTAAAACACATTTTACAGTTTTATGGAAATAGACCTTATCATGAGTAGATTTTGCAACTCTCAAGAAGGCCTGTACTTTTCTGGGTCTAGCTTTATTAAATTTGCCAAAGCAGTAATACAGATCAGCTATGTGTTGCACATTCAATATCCAGTCTTGTATCTGCATTACTAAAGTTTAAGAATTGTCTTCTTTGCTGCAGTAAAGCCTGAAAAGATAATATTTTTGGCCCGGGTACAAAGAAGAGTTCAAGAGGCACAGAAGCAACTTTGAGTTATGAGCTAATACAATATTTCAAATTAAATCAATAGCTTGAGTGTAATTAGTTACTTCTTTCACATCATGTCCTTGCCACCCTATCTGAGTTTATTTTGCGATACCACACAACTTTTTTTTTTTTTTTTTTTTTTTTTACATAATACATGATGCAGTAAAACCAAAAAAAAAAAAAAAAAAAAAAAAAACCACTTACATCAGAAAAGAGCAAAAGCTTGTCAAATAACATGGCGCATGGCATCACTGAGACTGGATTGGACAAGATCATTTCTAGGTGCACCTGAACAAAGAGTACACTAATGTTAAGGGATATTCTGGGTTTAGTGTCATAATTAGTGTCATAATATTGTCCTAATATTGTCATAAGTGCCTCAAAGGAAAAAGGTGAGGCACTTGTGAATGGGGCAAATTAATAAACAATCTGTATACTGTATGCCTGTTAAAATTATTTTACTGAAAATAAAATAAAAAGGATTAGTTAGCTTTGGATAAGCTACAATGAGTTTGTTGTACTCCTCTCATGCCAGTATAGGAGCATTCAGACAATAACCATTTGCTCTGTCTTCTGACTCGCAAGGGTTTCTCTAGGAGCTACCCACTGAGTGTATAGAGCTTGCACACTAGTAATTGCAGTGCATTTGAAGGAGTATACTTGATAATGTCCACTATGGTTTCAGACACCACTACATATGGCTTTTTCCATGAAATAGTGCACTATACGGGGTGGCAGGAACAGAAAACAACTGTTGTGCGTTGCTCTGAGCAGTAAAACAGTTTTTTCTGCTTTTGCTTTGTTTTAAGCGAAACATATACTAAGAAACTGGCCATACAATGTCTAAACTGTAAGTTTCTCAGTATTAACTTATTGTTTACTAAATTATTTAAACATCTCTGAGCATCTTTATTTGCAATTCCTGTATCTGTCACATGGTTTGTCACCAGTAATAATTGTGAGAGACATATTGAACTTCATATCTGATGTGTTCAGGAAGTGACTTCAGGAAGCTGTAGCAACAGTCTGTTTGCAGCTACTGTGTGTTCTTCTAAACATTTAGCAAATGAGAATGACTTGGTGAATTATTTAGGAATGTTAATGAACTTCTAATTCTTCAGTGCTTCTATCGATTCCACATACAAGTTTTGATATTATATGATTTTAATATTAATATGATTTGCATTTAACCCATCCAAAGTGCACACACACAGTGAACACACACACAGAGCAGTGGGCAGGTATTAATGCTGCAGTGCATGGGGAGCAGTTGGGGGTTTAGTGCCTTGTTCAAGGGCACCTAAGTCATGGTTTTGCCGGCCCGAGACTCGAACCCACAACCTTAGCTGTCAAACTTTCTAACCATTAGGCCACAACTTCCCCAATTTTTTTTACACATTGACCACAAGGTGTTTTTTTTTTTTTTTTTGGTCATCGCTGACACTTAAACTACTTAAACACATCTGTACAGGAATAATGAACTAAATGTTTGCAAATGGTTAAAGTGCGAAAATGTCTGATGATATTTATGATGGCATCAGGACAGAGACTGACATCATTTGAGAGATTATGATTTAAAGATAGAGACAAACAAACACCAACCACTACACTGTACAGATAATCACATTCATTTATTTGATTAAATGTTCAAATTTGCACGTTTATGGAGCGTATAATATAAAAAAAAAAAAAAAAAAAAAAAAAAAAAACTAATAATAAAACTTGAATATTCAAGTAAAAAAAAAATAAAAAATAAATAAAAAACTGAACTATGTTAAATGCCACACAATATTCAGTTTTGTTAAATGACACTTGTCAATAATTCAAATTTACACAATACAAATTTAATTTGTTTTGTCATATTATAAGCTCCATACATGTTCGGTCATCTAATATCATGTCTGTGATCCTCGGCTAGTGATTGTGTAAAGTGATTATAATTGTCCGTGTGAAAATACAGGTGCGTCTCAATAAATTTGAATACTTCATAAGACCACAAATAAATAAATGAATAAATAAATACATTTAGTGAATTGTTTCCTTCTGGAAAGGATGTTCATTTACTGTACATGTACTCAATACTTGGTAGGGGCTCCATTTGCTTTAATTACTTCCTCAATTCTGGTGGCATGGAAGTGATCAGTTTGTGGAACTGCTGAAATGGTGTGGAATTACAGGTTTCTTTGACAGTGGCCTTAAACTCATCTGCATTTTTTGGTCTCTTGTTTCTCACTTTCCTCTTGACAATACCCCATAGATCATAGATCCTCTCTGGGGTTCAGGTCTGGTGAGGTTGCTGGCCAGTCAAGTACACCAACACCATGGTCATTTAACCAACTTTTGGTGGTTTTGGCAGTATGGGCAGGTGCCAAATCCTGCTGGAAAATGAAATCAGCAGCTGGTCAGCAGAAGGAAGCATGAAGTGCTCCAATATTTCTTGGTAAACAATGGACCAACACCAGCGGATGACATTGCACCGCAAATCATCACTGACTGGGGAATCATACAAGTGGACTTCAAGCAACTTGTGCACAACAGACTGAGGAAAAGAGCTCACAGTCCTCCTCTACCGAGCATTCTGCTTGCCAATGTCCAGTTTCTGGAGAATTAGATGGACGATCTTATGGCAAGGATAAGTTTCCATTGGGACATTAGGGACTGCAACATCCTTTGTTTGTCTGAAACATGGTTCACGCCCTCGGTCCCAGACACTGCTGTAATGTTGTCTGATAACTTCTCTGTTTTACGGATGGACAGAACAGCCGAGGCTGGTAAATCCAAAGCTTAAGCAGTGTGCTTCATGAATAACAAGATATGGTGTGACCCCAGGAATTTCCAGCCTGTCCTCCAACAAAAAACGACCATATAGGTCGTTTGTGCAAGCATTTATTACGACCTATATTTACGTTTTAAAGTTAAAAATAATGACAGTATCGAGTTGCGTCTGTCATCATGAATTGACGTATAACGTCATTACCAATCAAAACGCACGTTTATTTAAATGCAATGTGTGGGCGTTTTACACCGATCTCACAGTATTTCCTACATATTTTACTACTGTAGGTGGCTTATTTGTTCGAATGACCACACCTAACCCCACCCCTAAACCTAACCCTCACAGAAATCATGCTAAATTATGATTTTTGAGCATATACATTTTCGCGCACGTCTGTTCCCTGGGATCGAACCCATGATAGCATGATTACATATCAAGGTATAACGCAATAATCTACTAACTGAGCTACACGAAACACAAACCAGAGGGCAAATAAAAGAGTACAAAACATTCATATGAAAACGACCTTTTACCTATAGGGGCGCAATTGTATTATACGCTCTGATGGGTCGTATTTCAGGGATTTGGACAAACGACCTATACAAGCGTATTGGTTGGAGGACAGGTTGGGAATATCACCACTCTGTCACGCTCCTGCTCACCTCATCTGGAACATTTATCCATTATTTGCCACCCATTCTATCTTGGCCAGGAGTTTTCATCATCATAATTACTGCTGTTTACATCCCACCACAAGCAGACAATGGATTGCCTTTTTCTAAGCTTCATGATCACTCATCAGCAACATCAACAAACATCCTGACTCACCTGTTATCAGTTTAAGAATGCCTACAAAGCTCGCTCACTAGCAAAGTTTCCTCACACCAGAATATAAAAAAAGGCTCATTCAAGAAACCCCCGGTGCTGAGGGTGGTGATGCGCTGGTCTGAAGCCATGCTACATGCAGCTCTTGATGATGTAGACTGGGACATTTTCCGAGCGAGTTCCTCTGATGTCACTGAGTTCACGGATGTAGCATAAAGCTTTGTAAACACGCTAGCCGAGCAAGCAGCTGAATCAGTAACTATAAGGACCTTCTATAATCAGAAACCGTGGGTGGACAGACAAATCCATGCAGCAGTAAACAAACACACTGCTTCTTACAACACCGGCCTTTTGTCGGGAAACATCATGCAATGCTCTCTGATGCTTAGTAAGAGCCACCAAACTCGGATACATGAAATGAATAGAGACTCATTTTCAGCTCAATGTCCCCCTACGTCTAAGGACCATATGTGCCTTTGGAAACAAATCCTCTGCAGAGGTGAGAGCATATGCATTGCTGGCTGATGAACTAAACTCTTTCTATGGTCATTTTGAAAATAATCTAAGTAGCCATGCAATTTTTATTATTATTATTATTTTTCTTTTGTGAAAAACTATTGAAAACTAAAGTCGGTATCATTCATAATCTCTGATAGTAAGCCATTAAACAATGCAACTGAACCCAATAACTGATTTGTGAACAAAATTAGATCAGTTTAATGATCTGAATAAACTGATTCACTGAAAAATACATCTGATCAATATACCAAACATGAGGTGCTTTACTCATTTTCACTGAAAGGTCTTTACATATTCATTAAAAACTCCTGTTTTTTAACCTTATTTTGTTCATAAAGCACCTTACACGATTTGGGACTTGACCTCAAAACACTTCCGTTCTGCAGTTCTCGGTGACTCTGAAAATAGCATCTAAAAGAAGCATAGGTGTCAATATAAAATATGCAATCAATAATATAGATATTGAGCACAATTAATTTATGATATTAATTTAATTTTATATATTCTGATACATTTTAAGTTCACTGGATTAAGGCAGGTAACTCTTTCACCTTCATGTGCTAATTTGAAGCGGGGCTGCTACATCTAACCACATGGTCACCACACCACACATGGTACCATTTAGCATTAATTTTTTTGTTATGCGTATTAAGAGGTATGTTACGGGAAGTCACATTGGCCTCACCTACTAAAACTTGAGTCTCAAAACCAGAGGACAGCAGGGTACAAACACGACTGCTTCCACCATTGACATTACTTAGGTCAAACCTATGACAATGTCTGAGCCTGTTTATGCCAATATAATTACTGATGGAACACATAATGACAGACGTAACAAGAGAAACCAAACACCCCAACAAACAGGTACTAATATACATTCAGAATTTTCTGTAGAAATTAAGAAACATTTATCTTCGTATCTGTCATCTCCAGGAAGTGATTCAGTGAAGAGCAGGAGCTCCAGAGCAGCTGTAGTGTGTTTGGTTCTGCTGTGTGTTCTTCTGCTGACTGCAGTCATAGCACTGTGTGTCCACATCCATACAATCAACACAAACTACACACAAGAGAGAGACCAGCTACTAACCAAGATTAACAGCCTCACAGAAGACAGAGATGAGCTACAAACCAAGATTAACGGCCTCAACGAAGACAGAGGTCAGCTACTAACTAACATTACCATTATCAGAGAAACAGATAAGCTAATAATAAAAAAACAGAAATCTGTCGAACGAGAGACAGCAGCTAATAAATCAACTTCAGCTTCTTTGTAAAGAGGGTAAGTTTCTTTACTCTGTGTATTTGGGTTGTGGTCTCACCTGCAGTTCATGCTATATTTTCTGTGAGCAAGCTAGGGCTTCAAATGATCAATGATTGATAATAAAACAAAACTACTATTAGAATGATAAATCAACTAATCAGCGATTATATCAACGGTAAATCAGTAGATTAAGACCTATTATTCAGCTTTTGTAGTTACAGTATACATGGGTCATTCAGTGTCACTGGAATTACAGCTTGATTTTCTGCTTTACACAGCTCTATATGAATATGTAGTGTATGGCCCTTACGAAAGGAAAATATATTTACAAATATATTTCTTAAAATATATTGTGACATATTGTAATATATTATTTTCCCTTTTTATTTTCTAATATTTTATATATTTGAATACATTTTATAATATATTGATGATACATATATTATATAATATATTGCAAAATATACAAATGATTGCTGCTTTAATATATTGCAATATATTGGAAAAAATAAATATATACACAGTAAAAACAGAAGTGTTAATTTAACTCCTAAAGAGTTGAATTTGACTCCGTTTCAGATAACATTTGGTCCCACTCAAAATCAGTGTAAAATTTACTCTTTGGTCAGTGTCAAATTTTTAGAGTTAATTCTACTCAATATTGTGTAAAAAATAACAATGAAATGTGTAAAATTATTTAACACTGTAGTCTAATCACACTGTTAAGAGTAATATAATTACACAGTATAGAGTTATTTATCTACATTTTAAAAAATGACACTTTCTAAGTGTAATATTTACTTTTCATTTCTCTACAGTGTTTAAAAAAAATATATGAATCATAAGATGCAGTGTTAATGAATTATATATATATCAACTACTATCCAAATAAAAACAGAGCACAATAACAGTAGATCACAGAACTCACAATTTATTGTGAAAAAATAAAGCATTTCAGTGTCATTGAAATTACATTGCAAACCCATTGCCTCGTCTCTGACAAAAACATGTATAAAATCATAAAAAATGTTACCAGAGAAAGCAATATGGCACGACAAGGAGAGTTGTGTCATTCCCTCCATATGACATTTGTATGTCAAAAGGCCTAGGGTAATGCAGGTTGTCGACATGAAAAAAAACAAAATCCTGCTTTGTTCTGATCACCTCATATGCATGGAAATGTTCTTGAAAAGTAATTGTACCTAAAGGCACTGTGAGTAGCAACAGTTTTTCACACATTATCAGAACTGACTCAATCTGATAAAATACGGGCACTTCAGATTCAACTTTGCCACAGATAACCAAGTTTGGGCGATAAACAAACCCATTATGTTTAGCCCAATTAACCTTCATAACCTGAATGCTACTGGGCACTTGCATTGCCATAGCAATTTCAGAACCTCCTTTTACCATATTTAAAGACACCATTTTTCCTGGACCAATGTCTAATCGACTAAAAGTTGTTGAACTTTGCCAACTATATGCCATATGATTCTGATGCTTTTTTGCCAGTGTTTTAGTAATATTTTTAAATGATTTAAGCTGTTTTTTGAAAAAAATTATGCTTGCCCTCATACCTCATACACCAACTATGCAGGACAGGCCCAATTTTCTGGATGCAGCGGGGATAGTGGATAAGAAAATGGTGCTTTGGTAAAAGGTTTTTCTGAGGATACAACTTCTTAAACAGTGTGTGGTGATCCACAATTAAATGTTTTAAATATACACACAAACCTTGAGATAACATGGGCGAAAATATAATGTTTATTATTTGAAGCAGTAAAAGAAGCAGGCCCCAGTGTTGGTCAATAGAAGTTACTAAATCTCCAAAGATAAGAGGAACATTTCGAAGTAAGCACCAGGACTGAACTGCATTCAGTCCCAAATCATTAGATCCTTCACCTAAATTAACAGCTACAGGCCTGTTGTTTCTCTCCATGAAACCATAATCAAAACTTTGTATTCTTGAATTTATTTCTGCTGATGTAACATGTTTTTCCTTCAAATACAGAAATAATAACTTCAATTCGTACTGGCCCACCCCTTCTAACACATCATGCATCACATCAACTGAGAAATTCTCTGTCGTGTGAAAATACTCCAATGAATTTAATATGCATGACCTTTTCACGCCAAAAACGTATGGAAGGGATGGATTACAAGCCATTTCTTGACAGTGAGCAGTGTGTATATCTTTGGTGCGCAAAACTACTTTGGAAGAATCTTCAGAGAATTCTGTCTGAAAGTCCTCCTTTTCTGCTAAACAGAACCTGCAACAGTACCTTGCACTGAAAGACTCCACCAGACCAAACAAACTATGCAAACCCAAATTATCACCTGTAACCTGTACTACAGTGCCACGAACAAAACCATTGAATAATGGAATCTCAATACCATCACTCTCTAACAGTTTAATGTCTCGAACAATGGGAGCAAAAATTTCATTAAAACCATACCGTTTAACATCTTGAGTATGAAATAAGGCGCACAGGTGTATGTTAGCCAAGAAAGAATTCCATTTTGGAGAGAAGTTTCTTAAAGTAAAATATACTCCACCCAATTTATGAATACCTCGCTTAGGACCCAGAGGGTTGGCGACCTCAAAGTCATCATAGAACATCTGGATCTGTATTGTCTGCTTCTCAGTTGAGAACAGGGGGTGACTTTTAAAAAAAGATCCATCACAAATATCTCTCAGTCTAGAGTCGCTGGTAGCTGAGCTTTGCAACATTTCTGCAACATACTGACTTTTAAATATTGACTGCAGTGTAGATAAAATTGGAATATACATGAATTTATCTTGAACTACTACCTGATCATATGTACCAGTCTTTTTATTTCGTCTTGTGTCAAATCTCGAACCAATCACACATTCAAGTGGTTCTACTATTTCCCACTTGTCAGTCATAAATTTTGATCGCTTGTATTCCGAATTTAGAATTGTGAAAGGATTCTCTAACCCCTCAAAACACGCCTCAACTTTCTTGCACATTTCCGTTTCTCTTTCATTACTAAATACATGCTTTATCACTGTCTCTTTAGCATGCTGATGGATATCTTGAACAATCTCTTCCATGGAAATCACTACAGAATTCAGTGTACTTTGACCAACACCTGCCGCCTTTAGATCAGAAATTACAGCTGAACAACTATTTACAATGTATGGGGAAGATAACTGTGACTCAGCCTCTAAATATTCAGTCGACTGTTCAACATGAGACACATTACTTGTATTGACGGTACATTGAGGATATGAAAGATCATATTCTACAGAATCAACTAAACTGCTTCCATGGCACTTATTAAGATGCTTTCTTAAACCAGAAAAACTACCAAAAGAACGTGAGCATCCTTCTTGTCCACACTTCAAAAAAAGAGTCCTGCCCGTACATAGCCCATGAATTACCTTAAAGTGCTTAACAAGGTTGTTTGGACTTCCATGTTCACTTTTGCAAAGAAAACACTTCATAGCTCTATCTCAACTAACGCACCATCCTTGCCCGCAATTCTGCAACTCTAGGGGTCTCCTTTGTTTCCCCCATGTCGATGTTATAGATGGTTGTTTGCACAAATGTGAAAAAGCTGCTTAGGGAAGAACTGTATGACGTACCAAAGACGTAATGGGCTTTAAAGAGTTCGTCAAAAGCTCCAACTGAACCTGTTGCCTTGCATGGAAGTGCATGCTTGTCAACCACAATGAAGTAGGAGTGAATGGTGCTCTGTGTGGATCCCTGGGCGAGAAGGTAGGGCTGACTGCTTTGGGTGATGTTGTCTAGATGCTGCTGCACACTGGTTCCAACCTACAACAAAATACATTCAACAGAATTGTTTTGGTGACTAACTTCTGACAATAGATCAGATCACTACCAACTGTGCACAAGATTGAGCTGAGGAAAGATATATTTTAAACAACTGTTAAAGAATTCATTCACTTTGAAAAATGTTTTTGCTGATAATTATTCACCCCCGTGTCATCCAAGATTCATGTCTTTCTTTCTTCAGTGGAAAATAAATTAAGGTTTTTGAGGAAAACATTCTAGGATTTTTCTCCATATAATGAACTTCAATGGTGTCCAACGGTTTGAGTGTTTAAATGAAGGGTCAAATGTCTTTCTCAACGTAGCATCAAAGACTTGACAATACCTGCAGAGAAATAAGGGTCTTATATAGAGAAACGATCGCCTAATAATTAAAAATAATATACTTTTTAACCAAAATTTGACCTTTCCGACATCATGACGTATTGCGTGGCGCATCTTGAGATTCTACAACACATGCAATTGTTGTATTTTTTTTTTGAAAACAACTGATTGTTTTGCTAAATAAGAACCTTATTTCTCTGCTGGGATCATATCTAGAATTTGAAGCAACATTGAGAGACTTTGAACTATCAAACCGTTGGTCACCATTGAAGTTCATTATATGGAGAAAAATCCTGGAATGTTTTCCTCGAACACATACATTTATTTTTGACTGAAGAAAGAAAGACATGAACCTCTTGGATGACATGGGGGTTATTTAATAATCAGCAAAAAAATAAATAAAAATTATAAGTGAACTAACCCTTTAGGCATACCTTTTGAAATCTGATGAGCTGATCTACAGCTTGATATGCAGAAAGCTTTCCCGGCCTCTTTCTACCTTGTGCAGATGGTGGCAGCAGATGTAGCAGCAGCAAGATGGCCGACATGTCACTGTCCCAGCCTACAAATAAGTAAATAAAAACCTGGTTAACATTATGCCATAGCATAGCATTCAAAACGACAAACTTGCACCATTACAAAAATGTAAACTACACACCTACATAACCCACAATAACAAGTAAAACAGTTCCATTCATACCATTCTCAACTTCAGCAGCTGACTCAGCATTGCGCATCAAATCCAAGAGTTCTGTGGTGGGTTCAAGTCCATGGCATTCCTTTATTACTTTTTCTTTAAAAGTGGTTGGCCACTTCTCCAAGAATTTGTTGGCCGTGGCCTCACCAAACAGAAATCTGAAATCTTGTTCTATCTGCAATGTAACACACAGAAGTGATGAGTGATACCTAATGCTACATTGGATATTTTGGTGATGTTGTGAATTAAGATGTCATACCAGTCCTGGTGTGTCCAGAAATCGTGGGAAGACCAAGAAGACATCTGATGATTTGGCTTCATCGTTGACCATTGCTTGCCGATATATGAAGGTCATTTTCATCTTCTCACGGACAGTCTTTTCATCAGCAGAGTGTCTCAAAACGGCAATAGCTGCTTCCACATCCTCATCAGATGGCTCTCTGTCAAAGGTGAAGGGCTGACGAACACGACCTGGCCCTCCAACTTAAGACAAAATACATTTTTTAAAACTAATTTCTGTACAATTCACAGGTCACCAATATAATCACGTCACTGATCAGTAAACATACCTTTAGGAGATTTGCTGACTGAGGCACCCCTTTCCTCTGCTGTTTTTCTTTGTATTGTCTTCAATCTCCATGCAAGGTATCCTGAACCACTCTCTGGATCATAGTAATGTTCCTAAGTAATTATAAATAAATTATAAAGGAGTAATATTAACATTTCAAAGAGTGAATATCTGCATAATTTTGCAATAACCCATTTACTTACATATCCATGTTGTGAGTATGGGTCTTCTAGATAGGGGAACAAAGCTACTATCCCCTGTGCATACATCACTCTGACACTTTTGGGGGGGATGTTCTAGCATATGAATTCAAAGTTAACATCACACTCAAATTACATTGCACAACACACTTTACATAATTAATATTTGTAAAATAATAACAATGTTTATTTACAGCCCAGCTATATGCTTACCCATGTGTTTCTGTCATCTCAGCAGCAAGTATGTTTATCATCTGCCTTCTGGTGGCATCGGTCAGGGATTTGGTTTTATCATACTCATGCATAATGTGTTCACCACCAGGCTTTGATGTTAAGATTTTTTCAATCAACTATAGATGGAATAAAATGTGCTTTCCGTTATTGTAAAACCATATGTAATAATGATGGAAAAAATTGTTATCTAAAGAACACTTTCCATGGTGAAACAACATTTAGATTGGACTTAACAATATAAGCAACTTGGACTTAGCAATTTCCACTACTTACCGCTTTCGCCTCATAGTTTATGTGGCATGGCCTTTTAGGCTGGCTTCCTTCGGCAGCGGCTTCTTCTTCAACAGGGTCACACATTGTGAAATTCAGGATGACGGTGTCATCAGATGTACCCGAGCCTGATGATGATTGAGAGGCACCTGTTCATTATGAAATTGGTACAAAATATAGAAACATATTACAAGAAAATGTAATCGGTGTTTTAAGACAATAAATGTTCTCATTTCGGCCTTTAAACTAAATAAACTAATTTGTGAATTGTCTGGATGAATACCAAGCCCTCCATTGCCCAGCATGATTCTCAGAGTTCCAGGTGACTCCTTCACTATTTCTTCAAAAACCTCTGTGTCAACTTCTGTGTCTGACTGGTCATACACCTTAATGTCTGGCTGCCTGCTTTCTGGTATGTTGAATTTTAGACACGCTGTTTAAAAAAAAATTAATAAAAAACCATGCATTCCCTTCTCACAAGAAACCAAGTTCATATTTAAGTTTGCCTCATGTATTCCCTAAATGAAGCAAGACAAGTATCTGCAGCCAATTATATGAAAATGAAAATATAAAGCACAACACAATTGATTATTGACCTAACTATATATTATGGCATAATTGGTTAAAGCTGTATTATTTTGTCATTGCGTAATATATAGGCTATAGCTTTAACCTAATGTACCCACCTTCTTTCAAGAAAGCATCGAATGTCAGCTCAGACACCTTCACGTATTTCTGCTCTTCCCCAAATTGAACACGCAACAGCATTTTGTCCCTGTTAACAAAGAAAATATGTATTCAAAATCATAATTTAGGGCTGGTTCAACTAAGAGTTACCTATTCATTTCTCTCATGCACTATGCATTACTTAGATGTTACACTGCAGTTATAAATGGCGACTGAAGAAGACAAAGTTGTGCTGGTTAAATATAACGTAATATATATTTTCTGCAGCAAATTAGGCTAGTGTCCCATTAGCTACCAAATAACTGTGCCAAAGGCCAAAGTTAGCTAGCTCATTAGCTATTTTAGTTCAAACCGTAACCAGTTTAAAATTGTTAAGCCATGTTAAACAAACACGTCACGCAATCAGTGATCTAAGTTATCGTTTAATGAGACTAACGTTAACTATCAGAGGCATGCTAACATTACCAGTAACGTTATATATAAACCTACATGCGTTGCCTGGGAAGCTAAAAAATACGTTAGTTAAGAATAGCTATTAACTGTATTAAATCTTTTGTTGTTATATTGACCGAGTTAAAGTTATTTTAAGCATAAATCATTCTGACAAACTTCATTCGTGAACATATTGCAACACATAAAGAAACACAGTTACGTTACCGATACGGATTGCTATAACTTGTAACGTTAATATGACCTCAACTAATATCAGCACACTTTTAAAATTATGTAAATAAAAAATAAAATAAAAAAGCGTTTTGGTGTGGACAGCACAGGATACTCACCTAGCAATAGAGTTGCTCCTTCTCAATCTTCCTCCACCGAAATGCGTGCCAACCGAATAACAAGCACAGAAGAGTGGCGGGTATTCATCACTGCTATAGAGTTGAAATTGTCACTGCGTTTCTGCAGATTTTTACACTCACTTTTAACTCCACCGATTGAGCAGCTTTACTCCCCAAAATGTTGAAAATACTCTTTCTGGGTTAAAATAACTTTACTCTGAGATATTAACACCCCATTTTTTACTGTGTATAAGAAAATATGCCTAATATATTACATGATATCTTCCAATATACTGCAATATATTTTTGTTTCATAAGGGGGGTCATTCTGTGTCATAGCTATGTAAAGCAGAAAACCAAGTTGTAAATCTATAAACTCTAGCACTGATTTTCATGTTTAGTACTATAAAGCTGCTTGCCTAATGGCAGTCAATTGTATACTGCTATATGAAGAAAACGCGCAATGACATGATTTGATTGGAGTCTTGAACTGCAGAGCTTATGCAAACATTCACATCGCTATGATCAGATACTTTCTTAACTGCTGTTTTCCCATGTTGCCCATGTTTGTTGGGTGATAAATTTGTTGAGGGGAAAGCGTGCATCATATTTACATAATTAGTATCAGGATGTTCACTAACATTACACCACTTGTTTATATCAAACTGTATATCGAAGAGCAAAAAATTACTTCACCTGTGAGTATATCGAGGCCTTAACATATGACAGCATTCTTTTTTTTTTTTTTTTTTTATCACACTTTACTGGTTAGTCTCTGCTGTGTGTGTCTACTATTGCATTGCAGCCAAGAAGGCTGAATTGCAGTGCCACACCAGTCAAACCACATCACTACAGGCCTTTACGGTTATTTGTGTTGTTTAATTTTATTTTTTTGTCAAAATCGATAACATCTACCAATCATTTAATTCATAGAGTAAACCATCTGCTACAATTAGGCAGGTGAGAGGAAAGTGATAATTGCTGACCTTGTCATTTACAGATGAATGGATTTATTATCAATCCAGTTTTTACTACATGTCCAATGAGAGGAAGAGCTGGACTGAGAGCAGACGAGACTGTTTGAAGAGAAAAGCAGATCTGATCATCATAAACAACAGAGAGGAATCTGTGAGTGAAAGATGCTGTGTGTGTTTGTGGTGTTTAGCTGAGATGGTCAGATGAAATGTGTTTATTGTTTTGATATAAACATAATTACTGCATCTGTTTAGGATTTTGTTCAGAACCATACTGTTAAGAAAGAATTCTGGATTGGTGTGACTGACAGTGATGTGGAGGGCAGCTGGAAATGGGTTGATGGCAGCGCACTGAACTCTGAGTGAGAAATTACTGAACTGATTATTATGTAATAATTCTCAGAGTCATATCACACAGTTATCTAATGTTGATCTGTACTTTCAGGTTGTGGGCATCTAGAGAGCCAAATGGAGGAAGAGTAGAGAACTGTGCTGTGACTTATTTAACAGAGAGGCCTGATTTATTAGGGTTGATTGATGTTAGATGCAATAATGCTTATCAATGGATCTGTGAGAAGAGTATATGGCCCTAGGAACATGTACACCTTTAACCATCAAATCAAGGTCTTCAGGATCACTAAGATTCCAGGCAGGTGTTTCGGAGCTAAAGTCTTCCGTATGATGACCGTGGACTGGACACCCCTGATTTTAATGGAATACCTGTTTAGGCCTTATACTGTACTGTGCAAACACATTTCACTTGATAAAAAAATGAAGGAATTGTTCACCTAAAAATTACAAATTGGGCATTAATTACTCACCCAGTTGCTGTTCTGAAGCTTTATTGCACAACTCTGTGGAATTCTTGATTCTGATTGGTCAGTCGCGACATTCCGAGTTGTGTTATCCCTCGATGGCAACCGGTAAAAGCTGATAACTCCTGCTCATCTGGGAAACAGCAGTCGGCGCTGTACTCTTGCTAAGAACATGTTTTTCTTGATGGAAGCTTTGTGTTTGATAAGTTAATGAAATATTAAAACATCAAAATGGTGAACAGTTATTTAATTATGTCATCCTGATATTGTGGACTCGCTCTCTCGTTTCATACAAATGTAACTGCTGCCATTTTGCTGCGATTGTTTTTGTACGCCGTAATGGATTATAAGATAATTAATAAATTGGTAAGATTTTAAAAGTTTCGGCTTAAATATTTTATTGCCTTAATTATTAATGTGGTGAAATGTTGTGTAAAGAGTGGTTTGACAGCACCGTTTCCCTTAAATGTCCGTTTAGATTGAACTTGTTGCTTGCTCGCAACTGATGTGTTCATGGAAGCTTTTCAATTAAATATTTCAACTCAACTCGATATCTCGTGCCTACTTATTTACTTATGTGGCAAGCAGCCGTGTAATAAGTGAGATAATGTACATCCAGCATGTTTTCTCAGAATAAATCCTGATCACCCTGTCAGGGTTTATTATGAGAGAAAAACCAGCTGGATGTACATTATCCCTTACTTATCACATGACTCTCAGGAATACTTGATTCTGATTAGTCAGTCATTACATTCCAAGGTCTGATATTTTCTGATAATGAACGACTTCAACAGCAAGTCTGCATAACAGACCACTAACCCTGGTATCTTAAATGTGTAATGTGCAAATGTGAATCTTGTTCATTTGTAGCAACTGACTAAAACGTGTTTTATTTCATAAAAGCTTCGAGTTCTGAGCTAATGCAGTATTTCAACTATTTTATTTTATTACTTTTTTTTGCATTGTGCCCTGATCAAACTGATCAACCACTTTATTTAGTGATAATAATAGCGTGGGTGTACTGTATATTGTATCTTATGTTCTTCATCTTCTATTTTGGACCAAAAAAAAAAAAAAAAAAAAAAACAGTTTCCTAAGAATCAAATACATACAGTATTTCTAGAGGATTTGATCTGTTGAACAACACAACACAACACAACACAAAAACACACTATGAACTGCTTTAGAGAGATTTAACAAGATTACATACATTCAGTAACAAAGTAAGCAATGCTCCAGAGCAGCTAGAGTAAGTTGTTTTGTGTTCCCAGTAGTCTATAGGACTTTTAATTAACAATTACCGACCAAACATGTGTTTTCTGGAGAATCTCTAACCTGATTCCTCCTCTTACATCTGCTCTGTCTGTGCTGAACTAATATGAGGAAGAACTACAGCACAAACTCTCATTTAACAGCATGTCTGTCATAATCAGGATGTTGTTCACTAATGCCAGGGTTCTTCAGAACAGCAGCTGTATGTGTTGAGATGCACCAAACTAAAATTTCATTGCTCCAATAGCGTTTCTTCTTTCACATCTGTTCCGAAGACAGGTACTGTTTCTAGAGTATATGTATTGTGTTTCTTTGGCTAAAAAGGATTTGTTCAAATCAGAATCAGACCAGAGAAACAACAGACCGTAAACACTAGTTTCAACACCGACTTTACCAGCATAGTGCTGTTAGTTACAAATCACCTGCTCCTGATTTCAAAACATGGTGAGCAGAGATTCAAGCCTGCAAAAAGGACACAAAAAGAAGGTCAAGGTCACCCATAAAGAAGTTACTTAGCAGAGTAACGTTAAGAAAGTTCAAAACGTTTATTTTGGCCATTCTGAGAATTGCAAGTCATGTGACTTGGTTTCACACACTGTCCTCAGATCAGTTCCGTTCTGCTGTTCTCAATAACTGTCAACTGTCCTAAAATAGAATCTAAACCCAACCCCCCCAGAAATGTGAAAAAAAAAAGATATCCAATCAAAACAAAGTTATATTTTTCTGATTTAGTTTAAATTCACTTGGTTAAGTTAGGTGACTTCTTTCTCGTGTAGGCCTATAATTAAACTAATTTGAACTCGGCAGCTACATTGAAACCACATGGTGACCACACAAAAATGCCCTCTTTTTTCTATTGTAGAAAGGATATCACATGCTCTTGTTCAATGACAAACTTTTCCACCTACTGGCCTCACCTACTAAAAGCAGAGGACTACAAAAACTCAAAAAGAGCATCTACCGTTTAAATGAGAGAGGTCATGGGAACAAAGGTGTCTCAGCCTGTTTATGGCAATATAAATACTGATGGAACACGGGATATGGACCGACGCAAAAAGAGAAACCAAACACCTCAACACACAGGTACAAACACAAACATCAGGAGATCAATTTTCAATATTACCAAAGATTGCTTACTAGCATGCATATTTTTATTATATATTGGCAGTTACCTTACTATCACCTTACTAATTAGTAATAAGAGGCAAATTGGGAGTTTATTAAGGCAGAGGTTAGTTAATGATGAAATTTGGTCCCTAAATTAAAGTGTGAACAATAAAATTATCTTTTTATCTGTCATCTTCAGGAAGCAATTGTGTGAAGAGCAGAAGCTCCAGAGCAGCTGTGGTGTGTTTGGTTCTGCTGTCTGTTCTTCTGCTGACTGCAGTCATAGTGCTGTGTGTCCACATCCACACAAACAACACAAACTACACACAAGAGACAAAACAGATGCTAACCAAGATCGCCAACCTCACAGAAGCAAGAGACCAGCTACTAACCATGATTACTAACCTGGCAGAAGAGAGAGAACAGCTACGAAACAAGAACATAAACTTGACAAATGAAAAATATGGATTACTAACCGAAAACAAAAACCTGGTTGAAGAAAGAGACCAGTCCAATCAGGAGAAAAGTGAACTGTTTAAAAGTCTTCGTGAAATCGGTAATGTTTTCTTAACTTTAGTACACACATGCACACACTAATTCACATTCAGTATACACTATAAACTATATGTATATTGTGTGTATGTGTGTGCGTGTGTGTGTGTGCAAGTGTGTTAGTACAATATATAGTGTGTGTGTAAGCATGTGGAAAGGTTCTGCCATCTACAATGGCCATTCTTGGACAACAGACCTACTTTTAAATTGACTGCTTCCATGGAATAACTAGCAACAATGGAGTGCTTGGGAGAATGCATAAGATAATTGTCAATTGTGTCTGGAATACCAGCTCAGGTTTTTATTTTTTTTATTTTTTTTATTGGCCTGTCATCAGTTATTCGGTTGATTGATTAATTGATTATTGATTGATTGTTTGCTCGGGACAGTGTTCAGCAGCAGTGTCTCTATTAAAGTGAAAGTTTAAAGAACAGTGGCATTATCTCCTCCATACTACGATAAGCGTTTCAGTTGTGAAACTATTTATTTAATAAAGCAGCAGGTAATTACACATTACCGTGTGCGTGCATTGCTCTGTGTGTGTGTGTGTGTTTAATGAGTACACAGGAGAGAGAACCTGCCTTCCATAAATAATAAAACAGTTTTGTAGAAACTTAATGTTTGTTATATTTATTTGCTTGCTCTGTGTTTTTGTGGATTTTGGTTCTTTTGCTGCTGCAGACTGTAAGGACCTTATGAAAAGTGATATGTAACTCTAATGTGTTTCACAAAAAAAAATGTAGAAGCTGATCTGGTTGTGTTAACAGATGGACATATCTATCAGTCCAGTTTTTACTTTGCTTCTGCTGAGACGAAGAGCTGGGCTGAGAGCAGAAGATACTGTACAGAGAGAGGAGCAGATCTGATCATCATAAACAACAGAGAGGAACAAGTGAGTGAATAATAGAGTAGGGCACACAAGTTTGTGTTGAAGCCTCATTTACAGAATGTCTACTGCAGAAGTTAAACACTGCTGTCTGGTTAATTTTACTAGGAGTTCATTCAAAAGATTGCTGGTGGCAAAGGAGTCTGGATTGGTTTGACTGACAGTGATGTGGAGGGCATATGGACATGGGTTGATGGCAGAACACTGACCTCTGGGTGAGAAAACAATGAATTGAACTGAGTATTATCTAAAAAATGATTCTCACAGTCATCTAATGCTATATTTTCAGCTTTTGGGCGACTGGAGAGCCCAATGGACAAACCGGAGAGAACTGCATTGCCTCTTATCCATCAGGGTGGTATGATTATCCATGTACCACTGCATTTAAATGGATCTGTAAAAAGAAATTGTAAAATTATACTATATTGTGCTATATTTTAACTCAACATCTGAGTTAAGCTGCTGCTTACCATCACCATAGTTGTAAATAATGGCAGTAAATTATGATGTATTATTACAATTAATAAAACATTATTTAATAAATCAGTCCAAATGAGGAGTGCATGCTGTTATAAACCACTCAGACCATAACAATGTCTCTTTTCTCACATCTGTCCGGGACTGTAAAAACAATAGGTGCAAAAAAAAAAAAAAAAAAAAAAAAAAAAAAAAACTGTCACTGCCTGTAATGATGACTGACTCGACATGGGATCCATTTGCAAGCTTTTATTAGAACACTCGTAGTCGTACAGGCGAAGGGTCAGGATCAGCAAACACAGTATAGTAGAGATATCAGAATCGTAGTCAATACCAAGCAGTGGGTCGGGGTAACCAGCAAGTATCACAGTCCGTATTACAATCTGGGTTCAAAGGTAGGCAGCAAAGGTTCTAGGATCGATAATCATCAAGGGTTGGCAACTGGGATAGCAAGACAGGGTATAACGCTCAGAAATGTTAGCCGTGGCAGAAACAAGACTTCGCAATGAGGTGACGCCAAGGTCTGGCTTATATGGCAGTCTCTGATATGGAACACCTGGCCGGTGATCAGTCCAAGGTACGGGGCTGTTGGGTAATGTAGTGCGTATCAGTGTAAGTGAGTGTTTGGATGCCTGTAGGTGTCAGTATTCGGGCGATGGTGCCCTCTGCTGGCCTCTGGAGGGACTCACGGGGTTCGTACTCGTGACAGAGCCCCCTCCCTGCGAACGCCTCCTGGCGTGAGGTGGAGGGCGACGTCGGGGTCTTCCTCGAGGTCGAGGGGCCGGTTTCTCTGGATGTTCTCTATGGAAATCCGTGGTTAAGTTGGGGTCAAGAATGTCCTCGGCATTGACCCAGGAATGTTCCTCTGGACCGTACCCCTCCCAGTCAACCAAGTATTGGAGAACTCGTCCCCGACGTCTTGAATCAAGCAGCTCTCGCACCTGATAGGTCTCCTCGCTCTCCACCTGAACCGGTTGGGGACTCTGCTCACGGGACCTCCCCTCACCCTCCTCCTCAGGGGCAGCAGCGGGCTTGAGCAGTGACATGTGGAAAGTGGGAGAAATACGATATGTGTCAGGCAAAGCAAGGCGGAATGACACAGGAGTGATTTGTTGTGTGATTTTGAATGGACCCACGTACCTAGGACTTAGCTTTCGGCATGGCAATCTCATCCGAAGGTCTCTGGTGGACAGCCAGACCCATTGACCCGGTTGGTAGGTGTGTCCAGGGCGTCGACGACGGTCGGCCTGTTCCTTCAGGCGCCGTACAGCTTGTTGAAGATGTACATGGGCCTGATTCCATGTGTCCTCGCTTCGTTGAAGCCAATCAGTAACAGCGGGAACATTGGTGGGTTCACCTGACCAGGGGAACATGGGTGGTTGGTACCCTAGAACGCATTTGAAGGGGGTGATTCCAGTGGAAGGCTTGATCAGGGAATTCTGAGCATATTCGGCCCATAGGAGAAAACGAGACCAGTCCTCTTGATGGGAGCTGCAGTAGGAGCGAAGGAACCGAGTGAGCTCCTGGTTGAGGCGTTCCACTTGACCATTGGCTTCGGGGTGATAGCCAGACGTGAGACTTACGTTGACCCCTAGGGCTTGAAAGAAATCCTTCCATAAACGAGAGGTGAACTGAGGACCTCTATCCGAAACGATGTCGTCAGGTATGCCGTAAAACCTGAACACCCAATTACACAGGAGTTCGGCGGTCTGAAGAGCAGTAGGGAGTTTGGGTAGAGGTATGAGGCGACAAGCCTTGGAGAATCGATCGATGATCGTGAGTATGACCGTGTTACCCTGGGATAGGGGTAAGTCTGTGATGAAGTCTATGGCAAGGTGTGACCAGGGTCGTTGAGGGATAGGAAGAGGTTGAAGGAGTCCAGCTGGCAGTTGACGAGGGGTTTTGTGCATGTTACACGTCTGACAGTTCTGAATGAATTTAATGGTGTCGGGGTTAATGGTCTCCCACCAGAAGCGGTTCTTGAGGAGATGGAGTGTGGCTGTGATGCCGGGGTGACCGGAGGCAGGAAGACAGTGAATATGACTCAGGACCTGATCACGGTGAGGGGCAGGTACGTAGGTTTTATCCGGTGGACAGGCGGCTGGTGGTGCTTCTTGTGAATTGTGTTGTTCAATAAGAGTCATGATATCCCACTGGATGGGAGCAACCACCACATGGAAGGGCAATATGCGTTCGGGGACTGAGATGGAAGGGTCGTCATCATGGATACGTGACAAAGCATCGGCTTTAGTATTCTTGGAACCTGGGCGATAAGTGACATTGAACTGGAACCGGGAGAAGAACAAGGACCATCTGGCTTGGCGTGGGTTGAGTCTCTTGGCGGAGCGTAGGTATTCCAGATTTTTATGATCAGTAAAGACGGTGAAAGGATGAATAGCCCCTTCGAGCCAATGTCTCCACTCTTCAAACGCTGCCTTCATGGCTAACAGTTCTCTATCACCCACATCATAATTCCTCTCCGCTGGGTTGAGCTTGCGTGAGTAGAAAGCACAGGGATGAAGTCTCTCCTGAGGGCCTGGTCGTTGTGAGAGAACGGCCCCAATGCCAGTATTGGAAGCGTCAACTTCGACTAAGAAGGGAAGAGAGGGGTCAGGGTGATGCAGGATAGGAGCGGTGACAAAGCGTTCCTTTAATTCCTTAAAGGCTTGACGGGAGGCTTCGGCCCAGGTGAGACGATGGATACCTCTTTTGATCATGGAAGTGAGAGGACTGACGACTGTACTGAAATTTCTGATAAAGCGTCTGTAGAAGTTGGCGAATCCCAGGAACCGTTGTAGCTCCTTGAGAGTCTGAGGCTCTGGCCACCTGAGTACAGCAGAGACCTTACTGTCGTCCATAGCAACTCCCCCCGGACTGATGACATAACCCAGGAAGGTAGTGGATGTGGTGTGAAACTCACATTTCTCGGCTTTGGCGTACAGTTGATGTTCGATGAGGCGCTGTAGCACAGTTCTGACGTGTTGAATATGATCCTGTAGGGTGTTGGAGTAGATGAGAATGTCGTCAATGTAGACCACAACAAACTTGTTCAGCATGTCCCTGAAGACATCATTAATGAACGCCTGGAAGATGGACGGACTATTGACCAGTCCAAACGGCATAACCCGGTATTCATAGTGACCGTTGGTTGTAGAAAAGGCCGTCTTCCACTCGTCACCCTCTCTGATGCGAATCAGGTTGTAGGCACAGCGTAAGTCAAGCTTGGTGTAGTATTGAGCTGTGCGAAGTTGTTCTAATGCAGCTGGAACCAGAGGAAGGGGATAACGGTACTTCACCGTGATCTCGTTGAGACCACGGTAATCAATGCAGGGTCTTAAACTGCCGTCCTTCTTTTTGACGAAGAAGAAACCAGCGGATGCAGGGGAAGTGGAAGGACGTATGAAGCCTTTCTCCAACTCCTCCTTGATGTATTTAGTCATGGCTTCGGTCTCTGGGAGTGACAGTGGGAACACACGACCCTTGGGTGGATTGTGACCTGGTAGAAGATCAACAGCACAGTCATGGGGTCGATGAGGTGGTAAGGTGTTTGCTTGGGTTTTGCTGAAAGCTGCCTTGAGGTCGTGATATTCCGCTGGTAGGTTGGGAACCTCGAATGACTCCTTGTTAATCGCCAACGAGCGCACTGGAAGAGGAGAAACGGTAGACAGGCATTTTGTTTGACATTTAGTACTCCACTTTAATATCTGACCTTCCCTCCATGATACTAGCGGATCGTGCAGTCTCAGCCATGGTAGTCCCAGAATTATGGGTGTATTAGACGTGGGCAGAACGTAGAACTGAATGACCTCCTGGTGCAGTAAACCGGCTGTGACGGATAGACTTTGTGTAAGGTGAGTGATGATACCAGTTCCCAGTGGACGACCATCTATGGTAGCTACAGACAGAGAGTTAGCACAGGGTATTAATGATACGTTGTTTGTTCTTGCAAACTCAGCTGACATGAAATTCCCAGCCGCTCCAGAGTCCAGTAAAGCGAATGTGGTCACTTGAACGTTGTTAATGGTCAGCCTCAGGGGTACAAACACACTGTTTACTGGATGGAGAGAGTGTAAGGATTCACTCACCAATTTGGATGAGACAGATGAAGGACGTGAAGGACAGTTGACTCGTTGATGACCAGGGGATCCGCAATACAGACATAGACGATTTGCCAAGCGGCGATTCTTCTCCTCAGATGAGAGATGATAGGTATTAACTTGCATGGGTTCAGAGTCCTCGACAGACTGAGCTGCTTTAATGACAGTACTGACATGAGAGCGAGGTTTACGTGAACGCTGCAGATTGTCAATTGCTATCGTCAACTCGATGAAATCGTTCAAACTTCTCCCCTCATCTCGACATGCTAGTTCAGCTTGTAATTCATGACTTAAACCCTTTCGAAACAGAACTTTAAAGGTGTCACTCACCCAGGTCGTTTGTGCTGCCAATGTGCGGAAGTTCATAGCATACTCAGCAGCTGAAGATCTCCCCTGAGAGAGCTCTAGCAAGCGTTCGCCAGCACTCTTTCCCTCCTTGGGATGATCGAAAACCTCACGGAAGCGTGTGAGGAAATCATTGAAGGAGGAGAAGGATGATCCATCCGTGCGCCATACAGCGGTAATCCAGTCAAGAGCCCTTCCGGTTAACAACGAGCAAACAAAGGCAACCTTACTGTTGTTAGTGGAATAGAGCATGGGTTGTTGTTCCACAAACAGCGAACATTGTAGTAAGAAGCCTTTACATTTGTTAGGGTCACCGTCGAATCTCTCAGGAAAAGCCAGTCGTGGGTTAATCTGAGAGGGCGTGGGAACCGCATGTGCAATGGCGGCCGCTTGTGGCGCGGGTGTCGTGACAACAGGACTATGGAGATTCTGAATAGCCTTCACCAATTCCTCCGTGACGGCGGTAAGATGATTTAACTGTTGCTGATTAGCAGCGATCTGACTTGCCTGAGCTGCCAGGTTGGTGCAGAGATGTTCATGGGCTGCTGGATCTTGTCCTGGCGAAGTCTTCTGTAATGATGACTGACTCGACATGGGATCCATTTGCAAGCTTTTATTAGAACACTCGTAGTCGTACAGGCGAAGGGTCAGGATCAGCAAACACAGTATAGTAGAGATATCAGAATCGTAGTCAATACCAAGCAGTGGGTCGGGGTAACCAGCAAGTATCACAGTCCGTATTACAATCTGGGTTCAAAGGTAGGCAGCAAAGGTTCTAGGATCGATAATCATCAAGGGTTGGCAACTGGGATAGCAAGACAGGGTATAACGCTCAGAAATGTTAGCCGTGGCAGAAACAAGACTTCGCAATGAGGTGACGCCAAGGTCTGGCTTATATGGCAGTCTCTGATATGGAACACCTGGCCGGTGATCAGTCCAAGGTACGGGGCTGTTGGGTAATGTAGTGCGTATCAGTGTAAGTGAGTGTTTGGATGCCTGTAGGTGTCAGTATTCGGGCGATGGTGCCCTCTGCTGGCCTCTGGAGGGACTCACGGGGTTCGTACTCGTGACACTGCCCTTCAATACCCTTTTGAAAGTTATAATATATAGCATTATATATATATAGTAATATGTACAATTCAGTAAATTTTCTGTAAATGTAACTTTAAGGCACTTATCTACATCCTTTAGGGGCAAATAAGGCAGAAAGTGTCTCTTTTGAAAGGGTACACATCCATGAACCGCAGATATTGTCAGGTGCTCTGTTCATGAAGTCTAGGAACTGTTCAAATCAGAAAGACCTACACAGAGATACATCCAGTATTAGTGTCTCAATAAGAACCTTCAGTAAATGTTTGAGAATGCTGCTGGGTTCTGTGAAATGACGTTAAAATATTTGTCTTCTACATGACCTAAATATGGAAGTGGCTCTGAGGGACAGAGAAACCAAAGTGCATTCAATCTCAACTGTATCTGCTGTTAGTAATAACAACCAACAGCTTCTGTGGAACAGAAAATTATTTTTGAGATTTAAAAGTTGGTAAGTGGAGACATCAAGCCTGACACAAAATCACCATTAGAAGTAGCTTAAAATTTATACTTTTAGATCCTCAAATCATTTGCCCCATTTACCTTTGCAACTGAAAGCTTCTCACCATCAGATGCTTCGCTGGGGATTCAGGGCCCCTTGTACAGGTTCAGGCCCTCCCACCATTAACCCCTATACAAAGCCCCTGGTCGCTGTAACCTAGTTTTTTTTTTTTGGTGTCATGAGTTACAAACCTGCAAGCAGCAAGTCAGCAGGGTTTTTTTTTTTTTTTTTTCAATGCATTCATTTTAACCTCTGCAGAAATATTTTCCACTATGTACGATAGGAAGTCAGTCAAAAGCAATAACTGACGCAATACCTCAGATTAGATGCAACTGAGATAGGTTTCTGAGCAATATTAAATTCAATAAATTCAGCAACTTAGAATTAAGAAGCTGTTTCTGCTGCTCTGAACTTCTATAACCAGAACATTTTTTTTATGGTTGCTATGCAAATTAACTGGTATGAACAGACTAGACTTCACACATTTTCATGCACTTTGATATACTTTGTCACACTTTGGACTCATCTGTTGAAAGTGCCGCCTCAAAAAGCAGACAACTGCAGAGAAGCAACAACGTCTATCGTCACACGGCTGATTCACAGTGACTGAAAATGTCAGAGAGCATTTATGGCAATATAAACACTGATGGAATATGGGAAATGGGCAGCAGAGATGGAGAAGAGATGAACACCAACACCAAAGCAGATACTCATGACGTCAGGACAGGAAAGGAGAAACAAACATCTGAACACATAAGTACTGAGACTCATTTTATTGTAATAAGAAGTGACATTACTATTTTAATTATATATATATATATATATATATATATATATATATATATATATTAGGGGTGTAACGATACGCGTATTCGTATTGAACCGTTCGGTACGAGGCTTTCGGTTCGGTACGCGGTACGCATTATGTACCGAACGGTTCGTTGGACTAATTAATTATATTTGGAAAATAAAGAAAAAATTGTGAAATATAATGATATGCGTTCAACAAGGTAGCCCAATAACCCAAACGACGTAACAGGCAACTCCCCTGACACCCCCGAACAAGAAAAAAAAAACACCAGCTTATATGTTTATGTTAGGCTACTCAGGTCAGGCGTTCGCTCACTCAGTACGCGCTGAAGGCTCGTTGCAAAATGGCCAATGCGTTTAACAGACCACAAATAGAAGATCCTCCAATAACCAACAGGTCTGGTGTTTGGGTGCACTTTACCAATCGATCGGGGCATCCAAACAAGCACGGTAATCAAAATGGACTAGTACTGTACTGTGTCGCAATTTCCTGAGCAGTACGATTTGCAACGAGCCTTCAGCGTGTGCTGAGTGAGCGAGCGCCTATAGTGGAAAACGCATGTTTTAAGAACATTCTTAATGTAATTTAGCCCCGTTACTATATTCCTTCACGAGCCCATTTCAGCCAGACCGTAATTCCTGCTTTGTTCCAAAAAACATAAGCCCTATAGAGAACCAATTGAGTAAAAACACACTCAATATAAAGAGTTATAGAGTTCCATATGAAAAGTTACATCTTTGTATTTGTTCATAACTACTACAACAATATAACATTTTCCATTTTTTTTAATAAGGAGCTGTTTTTGTTTTATACAGTATGCTGCTAAGAAAACACCATAGAAGATGGGTAAAGAATAGATCATTGTTCAATGTAAAAAAAAACAAAAAACATACTTTGTTGCCAATTTGTTCTTTTTGCTGTATCTAAAACGTACCGAACCGTACCGAACCGAACCGTGACATCAGTGAATCGTACCGAACCGAACCGTGAATTTTGTGAACCGTTACACCCCTAATATATATATATAATTGTCTAATCTTTTATATTTATCTTATTGTCTGTCATCTTCAGGAAGTGATTCGGTGAAGAGCAGAAGCTCCAGAGCAGCTGTAGTGTGTTTGGTTCTGCTGTGTGTTCTTCTGCTGGCTGCAGTCATAGTGCTGTGTGTTCACATCTACACAAACAACACACACTGCACAGACGACAGAAAGCTACTAACCAAGATCACCAACCTCACAGAACAGATCGACCAGATACAAACCAATTACACAAACATGACAAATGAAAGGGATGGATTATTAATGAGGATTGACAACTTGACTAAACAAAAAGACCAGTTCAGTCAAGAGAGAAATCAACTGCGGACGATTCTCAATGAAACAGGTGAACTTGAATTGCTATTGCTAAAAACAAGTTTCATTATTCGGTGTACTGTAGATGGGAATCACGAGCTAATAGCTGAACCTTTTGTTGTGTTTACAGATGGATGGTTACACTCTAACTTCAGCTTTTACTTTATTTCCTTACTGAAGAAGAGCTGGTCAGAGAGCAGAAGATACTGTACAGATAGAGGAGCGGATCTGATCATCATAAACAACAGAGAGGAACAAGTGAGTGAAAAAAGAAAGTAGAGAAAAAGAGAAGGCCTATATATGTTCTTATATGGTATGTGGATGTCTATTTGAAAGTTGCTTGTCTGCTTTTTTTTTTTACTAGGAGTTTGCAAAAAAGTTTTCCCATGGTAATGAATTCTGGATTGGTCTGACTGACAGTGAAGAAGAGGGCAACTGGAAATGGGTTGATGACAGCAAACTGACCTCTGGGTGAGAAATTACTGAACTGATTATTATGTAATAAATCAGTATCAGTATCATATCACACAGAAAGTAACAATGAACATCTAATACCAATCTGTTCTTTTAGCTTGTGGAGGTCTGGAGAGCCCAATGGAAATAGAGGAGAGAACTGTGCTGTGTCTATTTCATCAGGCTGGTTTGATTCTCTATGTAATAAGGCTTTTAGATGGGTTTGTGAGAAAAGTCTTTGGTAATTAATTACATATTAAGTTGACCACCAATATGTGAAATAAGTAACACATATAGTCACTCTAGTTAGTTCCAGCTCTACCTCACATTACAGTTCCAGTTCACCCTACATTACAACATGGATCCAAATGATGATGATCTAATGATGTGAACTAATAGTGTGTGCTTGGGGCGGGACTATCGGTTGGGGAGTAACAGGAAACATGTTTAATTCAGTACCTCCATTTTATAATGCTAATAGTGAAGAAAGAACAAACTTTGTGCACTTGAGGGCCACATGCTTTTACACTTCATACACTGATATCAGATCAGTTTCATTCTGCTATTTTATTCAAACTTATTCAAAATGTATTTCAAACTGCAGTCCATGAAAAACAACACAGAAGAAATCTATGTGGTGCAATGGCTATTTTCCCTAAGTTTGCCACCTGAACATGCACAAATAGAATTTGACTTAATTAAAAAAAAAGAAAAAAAGAGAAAAGTCCTTCGTAGACAGAAATGGGCAACCATTGGAAAAGAATGAGAAATGTGTATATATATATATAACAGTCACTCACACATACAGAACCAAATAAATGACTGAGCCTATAACTAAGATTTTTTTTTTCTTTTTTACACCACACTGCTCACGCACATACACACAAATAAAAATACACACACACTTAGAAGTCAGATCAAAGTCTTATTGCAAGATTTGCTGATATTACTGAAAATTAAAAAAAAAAGTGTCTAAAACATGTTACTTGTTAGGTTTATTGCTTTCCCTTACCTGTTTGACACTATTTGGTTCCATTTTACTTTTTTGAGTTATTAAAATTTGATTCGTTTTTTTTTTTATTTTTATAAATGGTTACTTTGTCTCCTACTTTGTCTTTTCCATGTTACAACTTTGTATAGTATCACCCAACAAAAAGTATTTTTGGTAAAGTATGTATTTATTTATTGTTTATTGTTATTATTTTTATTTTTTTGTTAAATCCAATCCATGGAGGCCCCACCTTGCAAATTGCAGGGCTTAAATGATTATCTGCTAATAGTTTGGTGCCAGATACCACAGGACATGTTCAGGTGTCTAGTGGAGTCAATGCCTTAATTCATCAAAAGAGGCCAAAAAAGGGTGACCTGCACACTTAGAACGGGGATTTTAATGTTTGTAATGTGGCTGAGTAATAACTTTAGGGCTTTTTGCACTAGAGGAATCTTTTCATAGTTCTGCTAATACAACTATTAGCAGAAGTTCCCGCTTTTTGGTGTGTTCACTTCACAGGAAAAATGAACATTTTAAATATAGAGACTACGTTTAGGGAAACTAAATTAGGTCATACTTCAAAGTAAGATAAAATCAGTTCTATAAAAACTATTAGTGACGTAAGTTCATGCTGACTGGCCAAATGCATATAAAACACTGGCTACCCAGCATTTAAAAAAAAGCGATGTAAAACTATTTACTCCACAAACATGATAAACAGAGATAACGGCATTTACCTGTTGTCTGCAGCTTTGTGTTTTTTTTTTCTTAGCCTCTTTAACACTGCAAGTTATCATAGAACATTTAGTCAGATTGTCATGCTCTTTTTAACCATGTAAACAGTGCATTTACACAACATTTCAGTTTTCACAAAACCCACAACAAACAACAAAAAACTCTCTGAAAACGGTGTCCTCTGTTCACCGGTTGTAGACGTTTATAAATGCTGCACATAAAAATGGTGCTGTCTTCCGCTTCAGAGTTCCTGCTGCCGGTGTGAATGCATACTTAACATAATGTTAATAATGTATAAAATATTAACTGTGCAGTGTAAGAATCTTTAGTAACATAACTGTCTGAGATCACGATGAAGTGATAACTGTGTAGTGGTTATTATGAGTGCTCTTTGCAAGCTTCCTATGCAATCCATTTAAAAAGGTAGAACTTTGCTTTTCAGTCAGGCACACGTTGTAAAGTTTTTGGAATGACATCTGCGTATTTATGCAATATTCTCTCTCAAAGTAGTAGTGTTTGACATGGTGATAATCATAGCTATAGACAGTATAAAATACGCTCCAGTGATTATTTCTGGAACCTGGTTGATACGTTAACTATATACAGTACAAAAACAACAAAATACAAATTCACTAAATGAAAGAATCAAATAAATGTATATTTAGAAATTAAGCACTTAACTAAAATAAGTATTAATAAAATAAATAAGTAGAAAAGGCTAACTATAAACAGCTTGCTTTCATTTAGTGAAAGAAGCCTACTCTTCACCTGATTTAGAAGAAAGCTCCTCCTCTGGTCTCAGTGATGCGAGGACAACCTTTTAGGGTACATGTAATATCTGAGCGAGAACAGAGCCAATTCAGAAAAGAACAATGTATATTAGTGTATTGTATAAAAGCACACATCCAGATTTGTGTAAGTGAAGGACATACGCTTGTGAGTGAAGATTTGTGCTGGGGCATGACATGGATTGTGTAACATTATGCACTCTCAACATTGTCAATAAGATCACACTATAGAAATTGCATAAAATTAAGTATAAAGAGGAGAATAAAGTGGCCCTAGGTAGCTGCCTAGACAGGCCAGGATCGGTTGCTGCCAGACACAGTTAGAAATGTACTAAAAACAAGCTTATAGCAAGACATCTGGTAGGGGGAAAATGGGGTAGACCTGCCCCTGGCTAGATCAATGACAGGGGGAGCTGGGCAATTAATAGTAAATATGACCAAAACAGGGTATCACATTTTTTTTTTTTCAGTAGCCTAATAATACAATTGATAAATAGGGGCATTTTTAGTGTTTATGAGGAGTTCTAACTCTGTGCCAAAAGTTTTATTTACATTTTAAATGTTCCTTTATCAGTTTAAAAATGTGTGAGTGAAGTGACATACAGACATGTATGGTGACCCATACTCAGAAGCTGTGCTCTGCATTTAACCCATCCAAAGTGCAATATCATATCACACAGAAAGCAGCACTGAACATCTAATACTGCTCTGTACGTTCATGTTCTGGGCATCTGGAAAACCACATGGAGGAATAGGAGAGAACTGTGGTGTGTTTTAGTCATCAGGGTGGTATGATTATCTATGCAATAAAACATGAAGATGGATCTGTGAGAAGAATATTGTAAAGTATCACATACCATGATTTACATGTTTTTTTTTTTTTTTCACAGTATGTTTGACATGAATAATAGGGTTTACATTCTAATTCAATCGCATGTAAAAAAAATAAAATAAAAACTAAATAATAATATTAATAATAATAATAATAATTATTATTATTATTTCAAATAGAGATCATGACTCTACTATAAACAGACATATTTTTGTGGAAAGCATTGTGCAATAAACATTTCCAACTCATAACCACCCTCATCTTGTTTTACTTAAAAGTCATATGAGCACAGCACGCAGAGTAGTTCTGTCAGGACCACTATTGTCAAAATAATAGATACTTAGCATGGACTTTTTGGCGGCATTGTTTGGCGGTATGGTACTGTTCTGGGCAAAAAAAAATCTATATAACTATAGCTACATGTGATCAGCTGAGAATCAGCTGAGGCAAGCTTGAATCACGAGACCTGTCAGATCTAACGCTAATGCTTAATTTCAGGACCACTATCATCAAAATGATAGTTAGCATTGACTTTTGTTTAATAAGTTTGTATGTACAGACATCTGTGGAGGCCATTTTTGGTAGATTTTACAAGGATTTTTTAAAATAGTGTTCATATCCATATCGTATCGACCAAAATTAAGTAATATATTGTGATATAAATTTATGCCATATTGTCCAGCCCTATTATAATCATGATAAGACATTTTCATACTGTTACATCTCTAATGTTGGGTAAAACAGGTTAACATTTTAAATTATGAGGAATTAATTTATTAATTTATTTACTCTCTCTCTTAAAATGATATTTCACCCAAATATTTAAATACTGCCAATGACTACCAGCAACTATTTGACTACCAGCACTCTTCAAAATATCATCTCCTGTAAAAGAAACTTATACATGCTGAGGCAAGTTATACGTCTTGCATGGTTGGAACAACTTGACGTTGAGTAAATGATGACAGAACTATCCCTTTAATAAAACACGCAAATGGTTTCATGTCATCACATCACATCTGTACTATGACTTTTGCTTGTGTTTGCAATCAATGAAGTGGGCCTAATTGCCGACAACCTGCTGATGTGAAGTAGTTTTGGCACATCGCTGGTGCAATGCAACTGCTTTGACAGAAAAGACAGTAGAAGTAAAATGTGTCTAATGCTATAAGAGGAAGGCCACAGCACCCTACCCCCAATCTCACAAAATTAATTTCTGAGTATTTCTCTAAATAGTCAGGATAAAAATGTAAGTGTCTGAACAAGATGTCATATGACCACAGTGATGCATTATTAAATTGAAACCCAAAAAGCAGAACTTCAGAGCAGTCTAGTCTACTTGAAACAAAAGTTTCCACACTTAACTCTAGCAGACTGAATGCAGTATGTCTAACTCTGGCAACATGAACATTTCTGATAAACATGGGATGGAAAGAGAATATGAAGAGATGGATATAAAGAGCAGTAATGTCAATGCAGAAAGAGAGTACATGAACAACAAGAGATACCAAACACCTCGAAATACAGGTACTGAGACTCATTTTATTATTATAACAAATGGCAGATTATGTCTAAACAAATAATGTTTTGCATGGCACACAAAATTGCTAATTTGACAGCTGTCACATGAACATGGTAGTGCATCAAGGTACTGAACATAAGACTTCCTAACCGAGCAGAAACAGCTGTCCCCTCTGGGAAGTCGTGGCCTAGTGGTTAGAGAGTTTGACTCCTAACCCTACACTGTAAAAAATGTACTGTAGAATTTACAGGATTTTACTGGCAAAAAAGTTGCCAATAAAATCCTGTAAAAATGATGTTAATTGCTGTAAAATGGATTACAGGAAATTACTGCAAAGCAAATTACAGTTAATTGCTCTATGTGAAATACAGTAGTTTGTAGTATTTTTTTACAGTAACATTGAATTTTACAAGTTTATTTTACAGCAATATTTTGTAAATTCACTAAAGTACAGTATTTACCTGGCAAAAAAGTTGCCAATAAAGTCCTGTAAATATATTTTACAGCATTTTTTGTAATTTCATTAAATTACAGTATTTAACTGGCAACAAAAGTTGCCAATAAAATTGTGTAAATACCCCGAAATACAATATGATGTTGTAATAATTTAACACTGAAACTGCTTTAAAGAATAATTTTAACAGTAAACTATAAAATACTGATATAAATGCATTATCATGAGCTCTTTCTTAATACATTTACAAATGAATGAAAACCAATTCAATGATGATGCAAATAAGTATTTATTAAAACTGGCAGAAAGACATTGCAAGGCTTTTACTGGTTAAATAAAATTTTCAGTTTTTCAAAAGTTAAATCTTATCATAAAAATAGCATAGCATCACAAATAACTGTTTTAAAAAAGCCATATTCAGAGTAGAACATTAACTTTCTATAAAAATGAAGCTCAATCAACAGAATTTGTATAATTTTTTAAAACATTAAAAAAAAAAATGTTTTAAAGAAAAGGATTCAAATAAAATGCTGGAAACAACATTAAATCACAAATTCTGTTGTTTGAGCTTATGTTCTATTAAATGAAGAATATTCCTGCAAAAGACAATTTAATAAATACATACTGAAAGTCCATCAACTTTCTGAGATGAGCACACACATGAGGGTTGTCCCTCTTCTGAGACTTTTCCACTTGTTTTGCCTCTATGTGTCCGTCTTGTATCCAGGGAGTGTAGTGATTCCAAGAAAACATCTGCACATAAAAACAAGCAGAAGCATCAGGATAAAGTTAAGTATTGAATGAAACTAGCTCAATAAAATACATTTCAAAATGCCACTTATACAATACAATCAGCATTTACCAGTACTTAAAAGGTTACTCCACCCCAAAATGAAATTAATCACTTACCTCAATGTCGTTCCAAACCTGTAAAAGCTTCGTTCGTCTTCGGAACACAATTTAAGATATTTTGGATGCAACTGGGAGGATTGTGACTGTCCCACTGACTGCCAAGTCAATACCTTTGTCAAGGCCCAGAAAAGTATGAACGTCATCATCAGAATAGTCCATCAGTGGTTCAACTGTAACGCTATGAAGCGACGACAATGCTTTTTGTATGAAAAGAAAACAAAAATAACGATTTATTCAACAATTCGCCTCCTATGAGTCAATGTAGTGCCATTTTTGGAGAGTATCTGTTGGACACACACTACATAGCCTGTTCTGTGTCAGCTGGGTCACATGGACACGCTTTCTATGTTTATTTACGCTTTGATTTGAACGAAAACAGCTATGATAACGACTTTGTTGAATAAAGTTGTTCTTTTTGTTTTCTTGTAGCTTTGTAAAATTACAGTTGAACCACTGATGGCAGATGGACTATTCTGACAATCCTTTTCATACTTTTCTGGGCTTATACATTGCTAATTGTTTGGCAGTCAGTGGGACAGACGCAAGCCTCCCGGTTCTCATCTGAAATATCTAAAATTGTGTTCCGAAGATGAACATAGCTTTTACGGGTTTGGAACGACATTAACAGTTAACAGTGATGAATGACTACATTTCATTTTGAATTAGCAACCTTTTTCGCGAATGAAATTACTTAACTAAAACTTGTTACCTTTGAAAAAATTAATGTTTGCAAAAGATGCCTGCTCCCGGGACGCACAATGTATGAATTCACAACCATCAAATACTCAAAAGCCACTGGGTGGACCTGAAATGAATAAATATAAGCACCTACAAGAGATAAAGAAAATAATCTTGTGATTTCTTTAAAGCATTATGTACTGTAAATGAGACCAAAATTAACACCCAAAAATGCATATATTTAAGAATAGACAAACTATTATAAATTTTATAATTTATGATTATAAGTTGTAATATTACTTTGTAGAACTGTACCACCAATCAAATTAAATAATTAGCAGTGCAAAATTATATGAAATGTGAAAATTCAATTAATAAATGTTGGAAAAATGCAATGCTACTTATTAAACCCGAAATACAACAACAGTTTATATTGTGTCTAAAAAAGTAAGTAACTTGTTAACTAATTGTTTATTGAACTATGTATTTGCAATCGTGATACTCAGCAAAACAGCTCACTTGTGATGCTTCTTATATGTTATAAATAAACTCAACAGTTGAACATTTAACTTACCTCATGCATTGTCTGTGAGTTTATGTGTGCTGTTAAGCTTTTTTGATGTTGAATGAAACGTTAATATAATCAGAATCATTCTCGCGTTTCGATGCTTCCTCAGTCTTTTTTTTTTTTTTTTTTTTATCAGGCTAACTTGTGCAGTCGGGCATATAAAGATGTCTTTCACTTATTATAGTATGGCGTGGAGTCAATATGGGATAGTTGAACACATATTAACGAATGAAATTTCAAATTTTGCTCTTAGTCAGTTATTTAGATAGATATTAACATTAGTTACTATGACAATCGTTCGCATTAGGTAAACACTACTTTTAAATGTTATCAATAAGAACATTTTACATTTGGCGTAACTATGCTATGATAGCAATTCCCAGTTTACTGCACAGAAGTTACCAAGGCCACTAAATGTCAGGATAGGAGGCTATTGTGACATGAAATCGCTTATATATTAACTTAAATAAATATAAAAGGTTATATTTCTTAAGTATAATTAAGTGAACTTACCAGGAATTATGAATAAAGCCTCTTATCTTCAATCGTTCTTGGGCTGCTCCAGTCGGCTGGGTTTCTGAATTTGAATGATGTGCGCGCAATCCCATAATGCCACACTACAGTAAGTTAGTGTAGGAAACACCTGCTTCTTGTAAATGAATTACAGTTGACGTGGAAATATACTGTTAACAACTGTAAAACCTTATTTGACCCATAATGCATTGCGAATTACAGCTGCATCTTGTAAAATGTTTATACAGTAAAATTCTGTAAATTTTTGCTGTAGAAACTACAGGTTGTGGGTTTGAATCTTGGGCTGGCAATACCACAACTTAGGTGCCCTTGAGCAAGACATCGAACCCCCGGCTGCTCCCTGGGTGCCACAGCATAAATGGCTGCCCACTGCTCCGGGTGTGTGTGTGCGCGTGTTCGCTGCTCTGTGTGTGCACTTTGGATGGGTTAAATGCCGAGCATGAATTCTGAGTATGCGTCACCATTCTTGGCTGAATGTCCCTATTTACATTTTTAGTGGTACATTTTGTGATGGGCACTGGGAGCAATAATATTTGAAGTTGGACTGCAAAAAAAAAAAATCTACCCCTAACCAGTAACGACACACTTTTAGGCATTAGTGAGTTATCTTAAATCTGTCGTTTACATTTCAGTGAGGATAAGAAACTACAGAGCATCTGTGGTGTGTCTGGTTCTGCTGTGTGTTCTTCTGCTGACTGCAGTCATAGTGCTGTGTGTCCACAGCCATACAAACAAAGACCTGACAAAGGAGACACATCTGCTTGGTAACTTTACGGGACACAATCTGTTTAAAATATTGTTGTGTAGTTCAGTGCAGATGGGAAAAGTGCTAACAGTTGAACTGGTTGTGTTTACAGATGGATGGATTTACTATCAATCCAGTATTTACTTCATTTCCTCTAAAATAAAGAGCTGGTCTGAGAGCAGAAGATACTGTACAGAGAAAGGAGCAGATCTGATCATCATAAACAACAGAGAGGAACAAGTGAGTGAAACATATTTTGTGTATGATAAGCAATCAGTCCAATCAATTTTATGGTATATTTGTAATGATTTCTTCAGGATTTTGTGAAGAAAATATCTGCTGATGCTAAAGTCTGGATTGGTCTGACTGACAGTGATGTTGAGGGCACATGGAAATGGGTTGATGGCAGCACACTGACCTCTGGGTGAGAAAATAACTGATTTGAACTGATTATTGTGTAATAAAAGCAGTACTGAACATCTAATTCTGATCTGTTGTTGCAGGTTCTGGTATCCTCGAGAACCCAATGGACATATAAGAGAGGACTGTACTCTAAATGATTCATCAGGATGGGCTGATTATCCATGTAGTGACAATTATAAATGGATCTGCGAGAAGAGCCTTGTATTGTATTCGATGCACTGAAAATACATGAAGTACAGACTGAATGTAGTGTCGCACTGCTTTATGGCCAGATGAGACACAAATATGCAGACATACATATAAGCAGGCTGCAGGCGGTTGGTTTATTTATTTTTGGCATCTGGTCATTTTCATTATCACAAATTTACTTCTCTTAAATTAAAAAAAAAACAAAAAGCTCTTTGCTGTTGCAACGTACACAATAATAATAATTGTAAAAAAAATCTGATTTTTTTTTCTTTCATATGTGCTTATATAGGCTCCTTTTGTGTCATTTTGGAGTTTCTAAGTGTCTGAAAAAAGCTTGCAAAAAATACAGATTTTTGAGAATCACCGTTTAATGATTATTTTTTGGTTTACTTTGCTGGATATATCAAATTATGACAAAATAAAAATTTGAAACAAGATACAAGGTCTATGCTTAATTTCATGAAGTGTGCGATTAATCACAATTAATCACAGAAAAAGGGTGTGATCAATCTGATAAATTTTTTTTATCATTTAACAGCCCTTAAAATACATGTCTAAAATGCATGTGGAAGTGGCTCTGAGGAACAGAGGGAAATTGCACAATATATTTGACTGAGTTCGCATTAATATATTAAAATTTAGGTACTAACACTCAATTTTTATGGGTAAATAAGACACAACGATGCATCTTTTGTAATGGTACTGCCCCAGAGATAACTCTTGTATCATTTTTTTCCAGTTTTGTGAACAAAAGCAACTAAATAAAAAAGGTGAATGTCAAGATATTCTGTAAAAAAAAAAAAAAAAAAAAAAAACCTGAATGAATACCTGAATGCATATACAGTGGCTCATAATCAACTCAGTTCAGTGTCAGCATTACTATATAAATAACGTTTTTTTTTTGCCTTCTTGAGTGATTTTGTACTAATCTGTTCTGCTTTCCTGACTAACAGCTTACAGAAGAGGAACTAGCAGCTTTGGAGGAAGACAAAGATTTGAGATGACAAAGAGATCAAAACAGCGTGTCAGAAATGTCATTATTTTACTACATTTAATAGATCATTTGCACTCAGTTGATGAGCTGAGCTGAGAGCAAAAGTTCAAAATGTATAATATGTGTCATTTAGGTACTAGTATTAAGGTACTACAAACATGCACTAAATAAGGGGTAAATAAGGGACAAATGTGTATCCTTAAAAAAGGTTGAGCTCCAATTACAGCTTTTACTGAGAGTGTAAAGAGAGAGAAGCATATCTGATCATAAATAAGCAGATTATCATAAACAACAAAGGAAAAAGGGACTAAAATAAAAGTTTGAAGTGCTTTATTTTCATAAAACTCAAATTTGTCTGTCTTTTGTTTATAAGTCTAAAGTTTCTATGGTTCAAATCCAAAATCTCCTTCACTGTGATCTCTAGCCCTTAGACACTTGATGAAAAATGTTTCTTAAATTCACAAATGATTGCACAGGACTGAAAATGTGCAGAACTACATATTTTCATAACTAGTTGGAGGGTTTTATGACAGATTAGAACAAATAATTATGCAGGAAGTCCTACAAGCAAACAGTTTACATTGGAAAAAACATAGATTTCTCAGTACTTCTTTTTTTTTCTTTTTTTACAAGCAGACAGGAAACGACTCCTCGGTGTGGTCATAGAGGTTTAGTTAATGTTCAGCTTCTTAAAGCGTTAGTACATAGCGGTGCACTCCACACACCAGAAACTTTGACTCTAGATGTAACACACACCAGTAGAAGCATCGGGATACGAAAGATGGAAAGAAAAGGTGCAGTGGAGACAATCACTGATGTCAACAGAGATGCTAGATACCGTCATAATGTCAGGACAGAATCAGAGAACACCGACACCAAGAGACACCAAACACCTCAACACACAGGTACTGAGAATCATTTCATCATAGTATCACAAACTAACATGTGAGTTAAATATGTGTTTAAAAATATTTGTGATCTACAGGAAGTGGCTGTGTGAAGGTCAGAAGCTTCAGAGCAGCTGTAGTGTGTTTGGTTCTGCTGTGTGTTCTTCTGCTGACTGCAGTCATAGTGCTGGGCGTCAATCTCCATGATATGATTGAGGAGTTTTACATCAAGAACAAAAACATCACAGATGTAATAGACGAGTTAGAGAAAAGAAAATCCAACTTGGCCAGTGATGTTACAGAATTATCAGTTAAGAATACAAATCTATGTAAACAAAATGAAACATTACATAAGGAGATGAAAGAATTGTGGCTGAAGATAAGCAAAATGGGTAATAAAGAACTACTCTAAAACTACACAAATATTAAATATTAAAAGGAAACAGGCGATATGTTTTGGGTATAACCTGCTATAAATAAGTTGTCAATAAATGTGGATGGGAATACCAAGCAAACTATTGTACTCCTTGTATTTACAGATGGATGGAAGTGCTATCAATCCAGTCTCTACTATGTTTCCTCAGATGTTTCCCCAGTGATGAAAAACTGGAATGAGAGCAGAAGAGACTGTAAAGAGAGAGGATCAGATCTGATCATCATAAACAACAAAGAGGAACAAGTGAGTGGAAATGGGGTGTTTGTCAAGTGCTGAACTATAATTTATACATTTGTGGGCTTTCTGAGACATCTTCATGCAAAAAATAGATTCATATGTAAAACAAATACAAGAGCATTTACAGGGTAAGGTTGTGTTTATTATATTTACAAATGTGTTTGTTTATTCAAACATATTTCCATTGTATTATTAGGACTTTGTGAAAACGATTTCTGGTGGTTCTGAATTCTGGATCGGTCTGATTGAGGTGGACAGCACATGGAAATGGGTTGATGACAGCTTACCGATCACTGAGTGAGAAATCAATTAATTAAAATATGTACTTCTACCTAAAATATCTCAGACTATTATTCTACTTCTAGAACCAAACTGATCAAATTAAATACCTTCAAAATCGTTTAAGTTCCATCCACCAAACTCCACTCAGAACTACAGACTCTTCTGACATAGTCTACCATCTGCCAGTTCATCTATCCATCCATTCAACTACTCACAACCTAGATACACACCGGCCCCTTTTGTCAAAAAAAAAAAAAAAAAAACTAAGCAAAACAAACAAAACAAACAAACAAAAAAATCATTGGTTGTGGTTGCCAGAATTTTAACGTAAATTACAGTAGCAACATTTTAGGTTTTAACTTAAATTTACAGTTAAATAGTGACATTTCATTTACTGATATAATGTTAATATACCAGCATATTGAAGTATTGGAATTTGTTTTGTACCTGTGTAATACACTGATAGCGTGATGAGAGTCACATGATGAACCAAAGCCTATTACTTATAGAAGGGGCAAAGTATAATTCACACAAACACTAAACACCATCATCGTAACACACACACACACACACACACACACATACACACACACACAAAAAATAAATAAATAAAAAAAAACATCATATTTTAAATTAAATACACGAAATTACATATTCTTTGTCTGCATAGCCATTAAAACAGTCAAACTTACCAAATTATTTTAAACAAAATCAAAGTTAGTCCTGTCTTTATCTCACAGGCAGACATCTAATTCTAGTCTGTTGTTGCAGGTTATGGGCTTCTGGAAAACCTAGTGATAGCTCTGGTAATAAGGATTGTGCTGTAAATCTGTCATCAGGGTTTGCTGAATATTCATGTGATCAAAAACGTAAATGGATCTGTGAGAAGAACATTTGAAAGAAATAATTACACTGTTAATAAAGGGTTGTAAAAACATGATGGGTCTCATTTCAGTTATTCTTCATAACTACATGTTCTCATGTAATAAAACATCTTTATCACTGAAACTCTGAGTAAGCTTTTTTATTATTCTATTGCATTTTGTTACTGATACAACATCTAGCAAAGTCACACTTAAAGCTAAAAAGTTTCAAGATTAACACCAACTCAGCGGATAAGTTTGGGGTTGATAATTGGTGATAAGTTTGTGGTTGATGATAATGATGGTGGCTATTTAGTTTTTCCTTCAATTCTGCCTGGTAACACTTGTGACGCAGAAACTACACACTTCACATTTAGTTCATCCAAAAAAAACAAATTATGTTATTAATTACTCACCCTCATATCGTTCCAATCCCATACGACGTTCATTTGTCTTTACATCACAAAGTGAGCCGTCTGACCCTGCATATACACCAATGCAACAGTCATGTTTAATGCTCAGAAAGGTAGTAAGAACATTGCTAAAATGCGAGATCCATGTGAGATCAGTACCTTAACCTTAATTTTGAACATGGTAGTTGTGTTGCTGTATAGGCAGGGTCAGAAAGCTCTCGGATGTCATCAAAGAAATCTTAATTTGTGTTTCAAAGATAAACAAAGGTCTTACATGTTTGGAACAGCATGAGGGTGAGTAATAATAAAAAAAAATTATAATTTCAATCATTTATAAAAGAAAATACAAATTCAACCAAAGGCAAAGCAACATGACTAGTTTTTCTACAAGTGTGTGTACGTAGATCTTAATCTTTTATCATTTATCTACAAAAATGCTTTTATATAAGCAAACAGGATATGACTGCTCAGTGTGGTCACAGTGGTGTGGTTAACGTTCAGCCTCTTAAAGTACTGGTACACAACGGTGCAGTCCACACACCGGAGACATACACAGTTTGATTCTAAAAGACCGACAATGTGCAAGGGGAACAGCACAGGTACTGAGACTCATTTCATTATTGCAATAACTAGCACACACATTTTAGTCCTGTGCGTGATTAAGATTTATCTTCATATCCATCATTTTCAGGAAGTGATTCTGTGAGGATCAGAAGATACAAAAAAGCTACGGTGTATTTGGTGCTTCAGTGTGTTCTTCTGTTGGAGGCCATTATTTTGCTGATTACTGAACACAGAACTAAGAGTAACAAGTTTGAAAACAGTGAGGAAGACTTCAATAAAACAAAAATGAAGCTACTTTCTGATATTCATGACATGTTAAATGAAAAGGTCAAATTCGAAAATGAGATTAAGGAAATTATCCCAAAAAACCTCCAGTTAACTGAGGGGAACAAACTGCTGTCAAAACATCTTCGTGAAATGGGTAATCTTGAACTATACACTAAAACTACACAAATATTAATTTTTAAAAATATATTGTATGTGTGTAGTACAAGCTGTTATTAGTAAGTTTCAATTCAGGGTAAATTAGAACAAAAGGCTTGCAACTAATCTGACTGTGTTACCAGATGGATGGAGGTGTTATCAATCCAATCTATACTACATTTCCTCTGAAGAGAAAAACTGGAGTGAAAGCAAACAAGACTGTTCGAAGAGAGGAGCAAATCTGACTATTATAAACAGCAACGAAGAACAAGTGAGTAAAACACTAACTCAAAATGATTCATTTAATCATATTAAATGTATGTTAGTTAAGATATTAAAACATTATTTTTATTATATTCTATAATTAGGATTTTTTTAAAACTCACGACGATGTCTGGATTGGTCTAAATAATATGGAGGGAACATGGAAATGGGTTGATGGCAGCCCACTGACCTTGAGGTGAGAAATAATTGAATTGACCATATTATTATGTAATAAATGTTTCTCCCAATCTGTATCATATCACATAGAAAGCAGCACTGAACATCTAATGATGGGTTGTAATTTCAGCTTCTGGGCTTCTAGAGAGCCCGATGGAGCAAAGGAGTGTGTTGTGACTTCAAAGAGTCCTGAAAAATCAGAGTGGAAGACACCTCCTTGTAGTTCTACTTTTAAGTGGACCTGTGAAAGAGAACCATCTAATAAAATAAAAAATCTGTAATATGACCACTAACAAGAAGCAGGTAAAATTATAAATGTGTCCTTGTATTGCCTTTCTTTGTAAGCTAAAGATTCTTTCTTCTAAAGTGTCATTGTAATAAATCTTTTTAACTAAGTCATGAATTTAACTATTCAGATAATAAATGTGTTTCTATGTTGTTGGTGCATGTGTGAATCTTTTGAAGCTTTATGCATTTTCAAAACACATAGCAGCTAGAATTGCATTGCTGTTAGGGCTAGGCTAACAGCTAATGTTCACTATGACAGAAGCATGAACTAGCACCTGTTTGCTAATGCTAATATTGCACTTAGCGTTCTTTACACAGGCCCCAGTCTGCTGTTAACTGAGGGCATCCTGAAAGATGCATGTAAAATCTTAAAACCACTGAGAAAGTATCCAAAGGCAGATAAGTAATTTCTTCTTAATGGATTCACTACAGGGGTTGATTAGCTCTTCCTACGAAATATAAATAAAGGACAAAAAAAAGTTTACAATACAACACAAAAGTCACAATACATTTGGATCACAATTAATTCTACTGAAAACCTCAAGAGCAGTCTTATAGAAGCAGAAGTTTCATAAGTTTCAGAATTAGACAGTCTCCATGAACAGATGCAGAACAACATTCACCAATTGAAGGGTTTCAACGTTACAGGAGATACAGGAAATGAACAGGAAAAAGTTCAGAGGATATCATTATTGATGTCAGTGCATTAAAATGTACTTGCAATATATGATCATTGCTTAAGTGACTATGGACAGAGGAAAACAGCAAGGAACCTTAACTTCATATATACTGTATGTATTTTATAATAAGTTTCATAGTGAAAGAAAAAAATAATTATTAAAAAAAAATAATGACATTACATGTTATCGTCTTAACAGGATATCACATGTTTCTGACCACAGCTGCAAAAGCTCAAAACCAGAAAACACTTAGCTTAGAGCAACAACTTTACCAAAGTTTGTGTATACTGTCTATCTATAATATCTGTATTGAATGCAGTGTAAGTCGCTTTGGATTAAATAGTATACCGAATCCATAAATGTAAAGGAAAATGCAAAGAGATAAACACTGCGATGATTTGACTCCAGAGTCACAATAAAACATAAATAAAAAGAAAAAGAAAAAGAAGGTGAAGAGATGGAAATCTATGCGAATGCCAATCCTATAAACAGTCATGATGTCAGGACAGAAACAGAGAACTCAAACACCAAGCAGCTTAACACATGTGTACTATTATAACTACTAACACATTTTAGTTAAGTTAGTGTTAAGGGCCAGATAATATGGTCATGTCAATATGCTATGGTATAATAAAACAGGGGCGTAGCCATCAGAACATTACAATATAACGTTTCTATCTATATAACAATTTTTGAACAGTAAGATTTTTTTTATGTTTTTAAAGAAGTCTTCTGCTTACCAAGCCTGCATTTATTTGAAATATTTGTACTATTAAAATAAAAAAAATATATAAAATGCAATTTTTTCCTGTGGTTTAAAGCTGAATTTTCAGGATCATAACTCCAGTCTTCAGTGTAACATCCTTCAGAAATCATTCTAATATGCTGATTTGCTGATTATCAATATTTTAAACAGATGAGCACATTTTTTCAGCATTCTTTGAGGATATAAAAATAAGTTTTTTAGTTTTTTATCAGAATATCAGAATTTGTGTGACTGGAGTAATGATGCAAAAAAAAAAAAATCAGCTTTGAAATCTCAATAAATTACATTTTGAAATATATTAAAATATAAAAGTTATTTTAAATAGGCTAGTAAAAATATTTCAAAATTTTACTTTTTTTGCTGTACTTTATCAAATAAATGCAGGCTTGGTGAAAAGAAGATATGTCTTTATAAAACATTAACAAGCTTACTGTTCAAAAACTTCTGACTGGTATACCATAGGATACTATAAGGAACTTAAAATGTTCTCTAATTTCTATCTTTTTATTGGCTTAGAAATCTATAACCACTAGACAATAACAAATAATGATTTGTTTATATACTACAAACACTTTTTTTAATCACATAACAAGGCAGAACAGTTTTTATACTGTAATAATAGCATTTTTCATATACTTTATCACCTGCTGGAAATGACTTGAAAAAAACACATATTGTCGCAATCGTGTCTGTTTTTTCTCATAGACTGTATAAAAGGTTTTTCTGTGAAAACAATTGTTTATATACAGTGATAGTTGGACGCTGTTGCCCATATTAGGAGTTTCCTGGTATGATTAACTGCGCGAGAGCGCCCTCCGGCTTCGAGTATGAATGAAACACACACTGCAGGAGAGTTTAGCGCTCCGTGATGTTCGTCTCGCCTTCTAGGTTCAAATAAAACATCAGGTCATGTGCAAACTATCCTGTCTCTTTGAGTTTAAATTTTAATTTATTCACACCAGTTCTTGAAAACATCTATACGAACACACTTGACCGAAAAAGTGCGGGGGACGAATTTTCGTGTTATCAAAAGTGGGGGGGGACATGTCCCCCGCGCCCCCCGCGTAATCTACGCCCCTGTAATAAAAGATGTCTCCTGTGAGGAAATGTCTCTTGGTGACAGAAACCACTTACTGGATTCACTTCGTCTAAAGAATACTGAGACAAAGGAGTTTTTCCCATAGTGTCTTAGCAGATGCAGTACTCATTCCCATATCTCAGGGAACTGATGTTATGCTAGTAACTCAGTATGATATCACATGTTCATGACCACAGCGGTGCCTTATAAAAGTAAGCTCAAAGCAAAAGTCCAGAGCAGTGCAGTCTACTTGAAGGAAATACTTCTAATAATCTCACATTTACATCCATCTCATTAATGCTATGGGCAAAGATGAAGATAAAGAGATGAACATATATGCTAATGAAGATTCTGTAAACCTTCATAATGTCACGACAGAAACAGAGAACACCAGGAAATACCAAACACCTCAACACACAGGTACTGTGACTCATTTCATTATAACAACAAGACACATTTTACACACACACATAACACATTTGAGTTATATGAGTGTTTAATAATCTTCAGGAATTGACTGTGTGAAGATCAGAAGATACCGAGCAGCTGTAGTGTGTTTGGTTCTGCTGTGTGTTCTTCTGCTGACTGCAGTCATAGCGCTGTGTGTCCAGATCCATACAAAAAACACAAACTACACAGGAGACAGCAGTGAGCTACTAATTAACATTACCAATCTCGCAGAAGAGAAAGACCAACTACTAACCAGGAATACAGATCTCACAGAAAAGACAGACCAGCTACGAACTAAGATTGTCAACCTCACAGAAGCGAGAGACCAGCTAGTAGACAAGAACATGCAGCTGGCAAAAGAGAGAGATGGATTATTATCAAGTTACCGGGATCTGATTAAACAAAGAGACCAATTACATCAGGAGAAAAATGAACTGTTGAAAAGTATTCATGGAATGGGTAATTATGGACTATATTAAAACTAAAACAACCACTTGTTAGTAGATCAGTGTTGTGGGAATAAAGTGCTAATAGTTGAATTGTTCTTGTTTACAGATGGATGGATTTACTATCAATCTAATCTTTACTTTGTTTCCTCTGAGAAGAAGAGCTGGACTGAGAGTAGAAGATACTGTACAGAGAGAGGAGCAGATCTGATCATCATCAACAACAGAGAGGAAAACGTGAGTGAAACTAATTTAATAACTATAGTCTAGAGGAAGAAAACATTTATACATTATCATATAAATGTGTTAATTTTTTTCATTTTCTCAGGATTTTGTGAAGAAAATATCAGCTAATGCTAATGTCTGGATTGGTTTGACTGACAGTGAAGTGGAGGGCAGATGGAAATGGGTTGATGGAAGCACACTGACCTCTGGGTGAGAAAACACTGACCTGAACTGATTATTACGTAATAAAGGATTCTCACAGTCAGTATCATAACACACAGAAAGCAGCACTGAACATCTAATGCTGATCTGTTGATGCAGGTTCTGGGATCCTCGAGAACCCAATGGACATAGAGGAGAGAACTGTGCTCTGACTTATTCACCAGGATGGGCTGATTATGCATGTAGTGATCTTTTTCAATGGATCTGTGAAAAGAGCATTTTAAAATAAGTCATCACATGAACTGCAGGTTCATGTAATAAGATACATATGGGTACATTTTCCCCTTAGAATAGCTTTATTAAAACTGCTCCTGCTAAAACACAGGTTTCTTTTTCCCTCCATACAGAATATAATGATATACAACACCAAACAGTGAAATGAAAGTGCAAATACACTAGGGCTGTAGCTATCGAATATTTTAGTAATCGAGTATTCTACCAAAAATTCCATAGATGAATCGAGTAATCGGATAAAATGTGTTTTTGCTTAATTAAAGTCCAATATTAATTATGCAAGAGAAAATACGACTCCTGGGTCTCTTAAAATGAACAACTAAGTTTCCTTTTTAAGAATTTTTTTTTTTTTTTTTAAATGCATAAAATGCAATGCATACATAAAAAATTAACATTTAATTACTACCCATTGCTTCTCTGTCTGTACTTATACTGTGAACAATGACAATAAAGTTGACAGATGAATTAAGTGCATTTAAGTGCCATTCAGTTGGGGTTTTAAATAAAGCATTTTCTGAAATATTAAATATTAAACACATTAAACTTGATTGTATCAATCAATCAATTCAACCAATCATTTATTTCTATAGCCAGTTTAAAAACAACACACGCTGACCAAAGTGCTTTACAGACCCGAAATTACAAACCAAAAAAATATTGCACTAGATCACTAGATGTCAAGGAAATGTTGTTTTGAGCAGTTATTACAATTATTGGGTTTTTGTTAAAGTCACACTAACCTGCCTAGAAATGTTTCACCATCTATCCATAATTGACCTGTTTTGTTTTCAGTGGAAATATTCGTATGTATCCATCTTAAAATATGGAGATACCTAATAAAATATGACATTTAAACTATGTACACTATGTCAAATTTTTACAGTAATCATGACTGTCAGTTCCTCAATTTCCCTCAAATCAAAAGGCGGCATGCTTTTTTATGAATGAGGGAAACATCCTCATAAATATGTGAATAATGACTGAGCTAAGCAGAGATCAATATACTGAGATTTTTCAGATGAGCTGGATGTTGACTACTGAGAATAGTGTTAATGAACTTCCATCTGATCTAAAATGGCTGTCACAGCACTATAAAAGAGACAACTTTCTGTAAATGCTCATGGGATAATGAAAACTGCTGAATGAAAATGAAAAAAAAATCACTTCTTCACAAAATTCATTTAATCACTTTTGACATTGATCTGGATCTTTAGTCTTCTCATTTTTGGATGAACTGTTGCTTTAAGCTGAAATAAACTCTCCTCTCATCTTCTGAGTTTCTTTAGCAGAGAAGGTATTTTAAAGAGGCAAGTGTTCAGTCGACACAGTCGGGGAGAGTTGGAGACATACTAAATGATATTTCGAAGGTCATTAGAATGAAGAACATGACAAAGAAGTCGCTTTTGTATGTGACTTGGCCTTTAACCAGCCTACGGAGGGCTGGTGTCTCATAGCAACTGCAGGTGATACTATGTTTCTTACATTAGAAGTCTGTTCTGAGGTCTTGAGCTTCAAGTTCTAGAAACAAGAAAACCCCAAATGTATCAAAATCATTTTCAGCCAAATGTTTACAAAAGGGTTTCATAAATGCTTGCATTAAAACACACACAAATACCAGAGAACATTATCTGTTACCATTTCCGTGGTTGCCCACATAGGAGGGCAGGTCTATGTGTGTGTGTGTGTGTGTGTTCATCATATGCATGACACACATGATGAAAAACAGCTCATAGAAACCATTTTAAACTGATCTGGTCAACTCATTGGGGAAATATGCAGTGGACACACATTTAATGTCAATAGCCAATCAAGTATAAAGGTAATAGAAGCTTGGCAGCGAGTATTTGGACCATGTAACTGAGGCCTTCACCTCTCTGCTTTATTGATTTACAACCTTTTCAAGCCCTTCAGCAACCTTTATTGATTTCTCACTTTGTTACAATTATTGGGTTTTTGTCCAGTACCTGAGCCAAGAGACATTCAGAATAGGCTTGCCACGATAGACGGTCCTGACGGTGATACCGGTGTTAAGCTGCAACACCAGTTACGTCATTTGCCCACCGCAGCAACGACCCACCATTGTATTGATTTTTTGTAGCAATAAAAATCATTTTGGTCGCACATTGTTTGCTGATTTCCACTTTGTGTCATTTATTTATTTTATTCAACATCAAGATTTGCTAATAAATATTCCACATTTTACTTATTGGTTAGCCTTTTTCCAGTTTTTATACCTATTTAAACTATTAAAATTGTTTACTATTTTATATTAGGCATAGCCTGCCCTATAGCATGGTTTATTTTTATTTGTTTTGCTAATAAAAGTCCTATGTTTTATATATAGGATAAAGTAAATTTGATGTTGCATTTTGTTGTTGCATTCAACTGCCGCTAATTCTTAAAAAGCGCACAGCACTTTTAAGCTATTTAGAATAGAATATATATATATATATATATATATATATATATATATATATATATATATATATATATATATATATATATATATATATATATATATATATATATATATATAATATTGCATGACACTCAACATTTTTTTTTCTTTTATATACAAACAAACAAAAAATATATAAAATTGATGGGTATCAATAAATTGTCTTTCAAAACAACACTTTCTAGAACAACAACAACAAAAAATATTGCTAAAATTATAAAGTTACTTCAAAAGGACTTAAAATGTATTCAAATTAAATAAAAATATATTTTTCCTCCAATTTTTTTTTTTTTTGTAAACAAATAAATAGCTGTTTCTTTCAAAAATAAATAAATCAATAAAAATATTTAAAAACTTTACTTCTGAAACTTTAACAAAAAATACTGTTATAAATAATAAATAAATAACTGTTTAATGTACTAAAAATGTTTAATCAAAGTATTTATTTTGACTCGGAGCCTCTGAGGAATCTGAACTGTTGGCCTGGTCGGGGCAATTGAAAAAAAAAATAAAAAATTTACTGTCAAGCCCTGACAAGGTCACGGCAATCACCGTTTACATTCCTGCACCGTTCTGTGTAATCGTCTTAACCTGAAACAATTTCCGACAATAACATGCGACCATAAGCCAACACTATTAGAGATAATGAGACATTTATTCAAATGTGATTGCATGACTCTCCAACCTAATCTGGGTTAAATACAAACATGCTTTAAAAGGCCCTGCAGCGGCTTTGTCTGAATGAGATTGTGACTATGGTGACAGAGTGTGTTGGGTTAATTATGGCCGTCGTCCACTATTAGCGGTGACGAGGCCACATTCCACTGGTCTGTTCCGATAACTTTCGGCCAGCTTGTAATGAATTGCAATTCAGAGCGGAGAGGAAGCTGCATGTCAAAAACAATTAGACTCGATCAGACTGACTCATAATCACTCTAATTATCCATATTTACATCCTGATTAAATACGTATCTGCTACGATAAGATGCCAATAGTGTATTTATTTGAGACCAACTCCAGGATGGCGAGATAACGAGATGAATGAAGAAATATCGGGAGGATACAATAACCTCGCAACACCGGGGCAGTTTTTCAGGGCCTTTCCAGCCCCTATTTGACAATTACTGACAACTAAATCACAGCCTGACAACAGGAAATCCTCTTACCAGATCATTCCGTGTAACACCTCATGATTTGAGACGGCCCGGTCACTTTGTGTCATTCAGTGACTGTCAAGTTCAGACCGAGCGGCTGCGGAAATTGCTAGGGAAGAAATGGGCAAGGACAGAAAAACCGGGACATGCTGCTCAAAGAAGAGAAACCTGATTCCATCAGAGAGATGAGAGATAAATGGATTCTATGTAAAGATTGAGAGGGAAAGAGAGCAAGACAGCGCAGGTGTGAGACAGACAGAGTGAGAGAAACAGGAAACGCCTCTCAACTCTGTGATTTAACGGTCCGGAGAGCCGTGCCCGGCGGCAGACGGGGAAACAGTTGGCATGCCTCTCATTACGGTGTCATGCTAGTGTCCCTCTCTCTCTCTTTGCCACCTGTCCAGAATACCTAATGCCACCCTGGCATTTTGCCACCACCATTGGCTGACATCATCAAAGCTAGCAAAGGTGGGGCGTCACCCCAGACTGGCAGAGAAGAGATGGGAAGTTGTCTATAGCCATATGTTTTCCCCCTTTCAAACCACAGGTCATTACTGCCACAATTTTTTTTTTTTTTTTCAATTATTTAAGTTTAATTAACCCGTCTATGTGGTCCCTATTACAGGCCAAGAGCTTGATCCTGACAGAAGCCGAGGGTCTTTAGAAGTGCTAAGCATTTGTGAGATCACAGAAAAGCAGTCTGTAATCACATCGTCTACACAGAATACTCAACACAGTTGTCTGACAAAACTGTTGGACAGCATCAAACCCCAACAGCTTGACATGGAGACAGTGCCTACTTCATAATGTGCCATTATAAGTAAAGTTTTGAATCAAGAACTGATTTGGGTTTTAAATAACCAAACACTAAAACCAATTGATGTTCTGCACAGCAAACAATTCCTAAAATGTTCGTTATAGTCAACAGTAATATAAAAGAGTAAATTTCCCAAGTTAGCGACTCCTACAAATTATTATTTTTAGTAAGAAAGTGGTTGCTTTTAGTAAAAAAAATAAAAAATAAACCTGGCTTGACCAGTGAAGCTTGATTCCTGAGCTAATGAATCTTACAAATGGTTCTTTTGAATAAAAACTAACTAGATAAATAAAAACAGTGTGGTGTATGAACAGGTTCTTTTTAGTGCATGAAAAACAAGGAATGACAAGTGATGTCAATTGTTGAACAAAAGACTCTTGAACGATTCATCTTGAATGATTCATCAGAGTGAACCAACAACAATGTGGTTCTAGTTATTCTGTGATTTTGAGTCACTAAATGTTACTGCTTATAAGAGAACTGGACTTCACTCTTTAAAATCGATTTAAAAACAACCAGTGTAGTCTGATTACCATACAAATGATTGTTTCTTTGTTCCCATCCCTAAATATAATACATGGAAAAATGCAGATTCTGTCAAGATAGGAAAAGATCTGGATAGTCAATAGCAGGAGCGTGGTAACCTAACACATGTGCAACCTTTTAATAGCCTTTCCACAATCAATATGCACATTACAACTCCTGAAAAATTCAATACACATATAATTCAATACGTTACTTGAGCTAAAAAGCTTCCTTGGCTATATTAAGAATGATATGAAACCATATAACACATTTCAGTTCTTAAATTTCAACCCACTGTGGACATAAACATCCAAGCATCCATGTAATCAGAAACTTGTTTTTTTTTTTACTTTCTGCCATAACCTTTTGACGTAAACAACTGAACAAGTATCCCCTCCCCTCCACTATTCCCTAGCAGCAAGGCCTAATGGGTAATGTAGTCCATGCTTGTCCTACTGAAGAATCAGTCTTCTCGGATATAAGTTTATTTATTTTTTTTCATTCTCTACAATATTCTGCAAGGCGACAGTGTCCTAAATGCAATTACTGTACACAGCAGATCGGAGCGGAGAGTGTCCGCGGGGATCGCCGGTAAACAGGATGCAGTCAGGGGGTGCAGGAGTTCTGCTGCTGCCTAATTTAATTGGCACAGCTACTCAGCTAGCCCCAGGTGACCACTACATGAATCATTGTAAAGAATACGTTTAAAACCACCCCAGGCTATACTGATGCACATTTCTTTCCTCAGGATCCCTTTGTGCTGATGTTTTTTTTTTTTATTACTTTCTCTTTGTCCCTGGGAGGATCTGTCGTCGTCGTGATGAGTTTATAAGGAATATATTAAGAGCGTAAACAGTGATGGTACCGCTGAGATGAAAAATAAAGATGAAAAATGGTTTGAGGGGAAGAGAGAAAGCGTGACAGAGAAAGAGAAGACGGTAACCAAAGCCTGTTTATCAGTCGAATGATGCACAAGAAAAAATATTGCATCTGATTAAGTATGTGCAAGGTTTCTTTACCTTTAAGCTTCAAAATACATTAAGTTGTTAAGTGTTAATCACTCAAAATGATTAAGGATAAAACTGAAGTTGTGAGGAATATGAATATTGCTTATGCCCTTGTTTATGATGTTTAATTATGTATACTCAATGCATTGGAACTTAAAGGGACATATGACAGCTGTTATTAAGAATGATTATAGGTTTACGTTTATTTGAGCATTGCTGATGTTGCTCTGTTACAAACTTGTTCCCTGTAGAATTTAAGCCATTTCTTGCCCAAAAATGCAGTTTTTGGGAAGAACTGACTGTTTGCAACTACTGTTTCATAGTCCAGTCGAGATGTTCTTTCTAAACGAAACATTTATTAGTAACTTTTAAACAAACAAACAAATAAATAAATGTAAAAAAAAACAAAAAAAAAACAATTGAAGTCAGTGTACAGTATATGCTGGGTAATGGCCTCTGAAAATGTAACAAAACAGAAAATTTATTTTTTAAATCGAAATAACAGTTCATAATGTTACTGATTTTTTACTGTATTCTTTTTTATCAAATAAATGCCTTGTTGAGAATAATATATATATATATATATATATATATATATATATATATATATATATATATATATATATATATATATATATATATTAGCAATTATGACTGGTTTAAGATTTCATTTTATTTTCACATATTTACAAACGCACACAAAAATAACTCGTACACATTTTACTACACAATTTCTGAGACCTTACTTATTCATCATTAGCGACCAACACAATTATGTTCGTCAGATCATGCTAACAGCTCTGAAGAAACATTCATGCATATTGTGAATCAATTCAAGATGTCTTCTAAAGACAGGAGCTGATTGCTTGTCATCCAAAAAGAATTAACAAAAAATGTATATAGCAGTTAGTTGGAAGTGAAACATGCAGTCAAAAACCAGAACAGAACCAGAAAAAAACTCTAAACCTGTTTAGCAGTTCCATAATGTCCTCTGAAAGACAATCCCATCAGCACCATCTCAGTTCCTTCCCCAGAACCTCATCCCCCAAGTCATGTTCTTTAATTAATAAAATATATCTAAATGTTACCTTTGCTGTAAAAATAGGAAAACTTTAACACAAGCCCATATCAACATTAATCTTTCTGACAATGGGATCCAGACCCTGGAAATAATCATCCCGTATTCTGAGCGGGCTCATTAACTGATTCTCTGATACTTCTAAACAGAATGCCGGATGATCCGTTCACATATCATCTTGAGGCTATGTCGGCCGTAACACAGTCGAGAGCTTGCAGAAGCCCACACTCATCACTAGAACATTCCAATTACCCTAACAACAAACCCATCGCTCACATCGCCATCTTCCTTTAATTTGAGGCATCGTCAGATTAGCGCTTGACTTCTTGCCTTCCCTAAATGGCATTACAGCATTTGTAAAACCAGCACAGACACAAAACAGCCTCAGCAGATGACGTCTGATGACGTTTCAGCAGAATAAAGGAAAATTTGAAACCGTGCTTACCTGAAACGGCGAGAATATCTGATCCGCCGAGCAGCACATGAGGAGACAGAGAGAGAGAGAGAAAGAAATGGTGATTAGACCTCAGGTAATCAATCAATGTTAAATCATGACCATTAGATTTAATCACCGTTAAATCTAATTAACTAGCCATTAAATGGACTTCTTCAGGTGGTCAGCATTCCTGCGATGGAAACTGTCACACAACTGCAGTGACATTACAAAAGTACATCAATTATTCTCTGACAAGAACTACTTTATTCAATGTAGAGGAACCACGTTAAAAGGAAGGCTGCTACTAATTATTCATGGTGGAATGAATACTTAATTTATTGAAATTAAACATTAGTACTCTGGAGCAGCCTTGTTTATGTCTTCATAAAAAGCGTAAAGGGATAGTTCACCCAAAAATGAAAGTTACTTCATGATATACTCACCCTGAAGCTATCCTAGGTGTATATGACTTTCTTCTTTCAGACGAATACAATCGGAGTTCTAATAAAAATATCCTGGGGCTCTTTCAAACTTTATAATGTCAGTGAATAGTTGATATGATTTTAAAGCCAAAAAAAGCTTCCATCCATTATACAAATACTCCAACTGGCAACAGAAGGTTAACAAGACCATCTGAAGGGAAGCGATGTGTTTGTGAAAGAAAAATATGCATATTTAAAACTTAATTAACAGTAATCTCTAATTTTGTTTCCTTTTGTCTTCTCTTGGCTTATATCCATATTCTCTGACTTTTTTTTACACAAATGCACCCCTTCGCTTCAGAAGGCCTTTATTAACCCCTGATGTCATGTGGAGTGCTTTTTATGATGGATGGATTAACTTTTTTTGGGCTTCAAATTCTCAACACCCATTCACTGCCATTATAAAGCTGGGAAGAGCCAGGACATTTTTAAATATAAGTCTGATTGTATTTGTCTGAAAGAAGAAAGTCATATACACCTAGCCCGGCTTGAGGTGTAATTTTCATTTTTGGGTGAACTATCCCTTTAATGTCATTCTACATATATGGATACATTTCTTTCCTGTTTACAAAATCAAGCTAATCATATTTGCTGCAAAAGAACGGCTCTCCAAGTTCAGATGTTGAGAGGAATTAGCATGGAAATATGAATGGTTGACCGCTTGTCATTATGCAGATTGCATATTGAATTGTATGTGCTCATTAAAAGAGATGAAGTCAGTGTGCATCTGTTTGGGTTAGGGATAGTTTATGGTAATTATAATTAGCTGTATTTAAATTTTAAACCAGCTATACAGTCTCATCAGAGACAGAAAAGGTGATTCACATGGTGTTTGGGATGATGTTTCCACTCGACACCTTGTAAGTTTTTTGTAAGACAAACAGGAAAGGCAGAACTTTAGAAAGATGGATAGAAAAAACAATAAACTGATGGATTAAACTGAAACAACCACCATGCTGTGAGATTTACTGCTTATACACACCAGTCTGACCACACATACAGTCAGTTTGTGAGAGAAAGAGGAAACCGTAACCAAAAAAGCACTGACAAAAGACTAAGAATGGCTTTTGGAGGGCAGGTGGATTGGAAAAACCCGGACATCAGCCATCGGGGGAATGTGAGAGTGTCAGTAATCCAGGTGGATAAGGGTGAAGAGAGATGGACTGCTTGCCATAAAGGATCTCTGCCAAGGTTCTGTGTGACACCTGTTCTACCAAAACTTGAGCTCAAAACAAAGGGCCGGGTGCCCTGACACTGCAATTACCACAGCCATGATTAAAGAACAGAGTGAAAACTCATTGATGAGTGCACTGTGATGAATAAAAAAAACATCTATTTTGCTCATTTTGTGGTTTACAGCACCATAAGGTTATTCAGACAATCTGGCTTTACTTTGCAACTGGCACTGAAGCCCTCAGAGATCCTATTCATCTCTTCATTCAAACCCAGAATCCTTTGCTGCATTGCCATAAAAGTGCATACATCTGACTCATTTCTGTAAGACTGACAATCTAAAGCAGGGGTCGGCAACCTACGGCACGCAGAGGGATAATCGCTGGCATGCGTGCAATAGGGAAAACTGCATACTGACGAACATTCTGAGGTAATTACTTCTCATAGTCTCACAGCCTTTTAGATATATATACTGTATATGCATTATCTGTAGAAGTATTGTATATATAGAGGTCAAAGTTCAGGTTGAACCTGCACACATGAAAGGAAATGTTCAGCACAATGGCAGGGGTGTTTAAGTCTTGACGGATATTTCTCCCGTCACAAACCATATAATCACACATGCTGAGAATAAAGGAATTGACCCGTCATTTCTGTGATTGTGCTGCCATTTTCAGATGTTAATTCCATTTCCTGTGAACTCTCAAAGCAACTGATCACACACTGAGGAAATGGCTCGCAATGCACAACAGGTGGTCTTCAGATTTACACAGCTCACAGAGATCAAGTCTCCAGAGCCAAGTGATTAAAAAATGAACACGTACTTCATTCCTCAACTGGGGTCACAACCCCTTGCTTGGAAAGTGTCACAGTCAGGAGGGATAAAAAAGATGCTAAATGTAAATAACAAAATGCAACGAACCATATAATCGAGGATTCAATAGTGACCTGATCAACCTGTCATCTTCCCTTAACACAATGGGGGAAATCAAGCCACATTTTGAGGAGGCGTGAAGGAAAACTGGTCACAAGAAATGATGGCAGGGCAAGAAACTTCAGTGCAAAGGTGGTTTTATTTACAGTGTCCATACTGATTCACAGTCTATTTACAGCGCACCAAAATGCATAAAATATGTATAAGTGATATCTGTAAAAATAGATAAAAATATTATATTATAATATTTATAACACAGAGCTTTGCTGTTAAAACCTTCTACACAAATGGTAGTACACACAAGACACTCGCAATATTTGTCTCTACCTACAACCCCTCACAGAACAGATTCGGTTTGGTATTTAAATCAAATGCCCCAGCCAAGATGGACTCTATGATATTTTTTCAATGCAGGAATTTAGTGACTTTCTAGCCCATTACCGGAGTTTGCCATTTGCTTCCAGTAACCTGGACTGTGACACCACACAAACAGAGCCAAGTGAACTATGAACAACGATACATAATATGTGACCCTGGCCCACAAAACATAAGGTTTATATATATATATATATATATATATATATATATATATATATATATATATATATATATATATATATATATATATATATATATATATATATATATATATATATATATATAATACTAATCTTTTTTTTTTAGATATATTTAAATATTATATTATATTTATATCATGTATCATGACCTTTACTTAATATCCTAATGATTTTTGGCATTAAATGTACATAAAATATGTATTTTTGACTATTTCTACAAATATGCCTCAGTGACTTAAAACTGGTTGGTGGGCAGAGGGAGGCTTCAAGAAACACTGAAACAGTTGAAGAAAATGTGCAAAAGCTTCAAAACAATTTGACACCCATCCCTTTTGTGACACCTAGTGAGGAATGGTTAGTGTGCACGGCTATGTTTGTTTTACATTTATTTAACTAGAAAGAGACTCATTGAGATTAAACATCTCTTATTCAAGAGTGTCCTGGCCAAAATAGGCAGCAGTACAACCATACATAAATACAGATTGTTTTAATGGTTAAAGATTGTAAGTCCCAATATTATTTACACTGATGTAGGTCAGAAGGTAGGATGGAAGTAGACCTAAAATAGCCTTGTATATGATATACCAGTGAAGTCTATCGCATTGCTAGAGAAGGCCATCCAACATGTTCATACAATTATTCACAATGGCGAGTGAACCAGTAATGAACCTCAAAGCTCCATGATATACAGTGTCCAGTGCATATAAACTTTGAGACCAAGCATGTATGTAAAAAAACATCACCATAGTCAATTACAGACATAAAAGTGGCATCAACCAGCTTCTTTCTAGATCTGAATGAATGGCAGAATTTAATTCTGAAATAAAACACTAGTTTAAGTTTTATTTTATTTTTTCTAGCTGCTGAACATGAAAGATAAAAGAAAGAGATTAATCTATTAAAATATCAAGATATCTGTATTTTTAAAGACATTCAATCCTCGTACCCTGGGTAGTGAGGATTGGAGGCAGATTTGATTTAGATTTCAGATTTGAAAAAAGCACCCCTTTTTTAAGCATTTAAAACAAGTTTTAAATCATAAAAATTCTGTTGAAGCATGTTAAAATAAAATTGTAATTAGGAGAGAGCCTGGTCTGCAGTGGGTGCTGAGCATACAGTACAATGCCAACTGCATAAAAATGAAAATTTCCTTTAGACACATTACTATCAATATTATTTATATAGAGGCTAAAACGCAGTGGTCACAAGACTGACCCCTGAGGCACGCTTTTTGTTATTTTGAGATAGCGAGAGGTATTGCCCTCCATCTGCAGTTTGACAGTTTGTTCAGAAATTGTAATGTGTAGTTTTCAACTGAATGAACTCTTTGTGAATATGTTATTTTGGTCATGAAAAAAATAAACATTAATAAAAGACATCAAGCCAAAACTGCAATTATTATTATTATTATTTTTTTTTTTTGTTTTGTTTTGTTTTGTTTACATATTATAAAGATTTATATTTAAATATATAAATTGTTCTGCTGTATTAACACTTTTATACTTTGCAGGAGTTAGGTTCAGTTTCGCGTCAGCCATCCCTAAACCCATGTAAACTTGTCTGATGTCTGTGTTTATTGTGGGATATTAAAGTAGGGTGCAGTAATTGAGTGCATATGTGTGTGTTATATATGCAGCCATATCATAAACCTAGCTCTTGTGTGCACGCATGGGTAGGAAACGGCAGAAAATTGGGGATAGTGGATTGTGTGTGGGTGGCATGTAGTGTTGTTTTGCGACTGTGGCAGAGCCCTCTGTTAGACACATCAATTGCCGTTCCTTTCAACCACACAAATTCTCTCCAACATATCCTTTCTCTTTCTTCCCTAGCTCCCCATCACTCCTATTGGCAGAGCCATTATATTGGGTTGGCAGTGGCATCTGCGGATTTTGGCTGGCACCAGATGTTTCATCAAGAACAGCAGTGATTCCGAGAGGGCGAGGCTAAACTGCCCGTTTCCCACCATGAGCTGGCACCACAGTCAATGCGAAAGGTCTCTAACAGGCAGAACTGCCACCAAATGGGGTCCGCTGGAGTCCAGGAACACTGAGCGAGACAGAGTGAGGCTCAGTCCCACAGAACACAGCACCTGCTGACCATCGCATGGAGGCACAGCGGGGCATTGGGTGACCTTTGAGGATGGAGATCCATCATAGCTGCTGAGTACACAACACTGATGCATTACTTCAGAGAGAACAGTATTAATACACCATATACAGTACATACACATATAGACATACTGTATATATATATATAGAATAGAGCTGCTGGAATAGGTGTTGACAATGAAAGGGTTAACTGAATATTCTTTAAGCTGCTGTGAAATATCAAAGTGGATCATCTGTAGTTCCTGTTTGAGTTCACGATGTGGCGTCTCATTGATGTTACGGTGCATCATATGAATACAAAGACAGTTCTGATATTCAAACTGACTATATTCATGACAGTATAAGCAAATCAGCCACGGCAACCTTTCAAATACATTTTCAAGGGATGTTAGAGAATCAAACGAATCCCAGTTTCGAAACGATACACAAAGATGCACCGCAATTTAGTCATTCAGAAATAAATAATGACTCTTGAAGCTGCAAGAAGCATAGGAGAATATTTTCCAGAATGTGATAATTACTTAATTGCAGGTTTATAAATGAAAACACATGGAGATTTCCATGTCTGTGTGCTTTTCTTTTTTTTGGCAATCAGAGGCGTTTCAGCTGAACGACTGCTTTAAGTGCATAGTTATGTAATCTCTCTAAATGACCCTGCATAACAATAATTAAGCAGCAATGTCATTGTTCAAATTTCCCAAGGCCAAGGACACAGCGGCATGAAATACAACCACATACTACTGAAATGAGTCATGATAATAGCACTAATTAAGCTTACATACAATCGCAAGATAACTGGAACTATCATTTCCACTTCATTTCATGGGTTTAATGGCCTAGCTTTACAGAAAGCGAACGATTTGTCCTTTAAAATCATACAATGCACAAAAAACAAGAGTGGGTTCAACCACAGTATATTATATCATGCCATATAGTCACATACTAGAACATATTTTGCCATTAATATAAATAAATATAGAGAGACAAAATACAGTATATGGAGTAAAAATAAGTGCACATTTGTATTCCATAAAACTAGCAGTCAAGATTCAGGAAAAATAACAAAACAGCAGAATGGATATCCAGTGAAAAGAAAAAATAAGAAACAAAACAAAACAAAAAGACAAAAGCATTCAGAAATGCCTGTGCTGAAGGCTTTAAGATCACATAAAGTGCTGTTTGAATGTTGTTGGACTAAGGCAGAAGAGGGATGTTTTGCTAAAGCATCCTGGTCGCAAAAAGTGACATTTTCTTAATAGTGTGGTTGTCCCTGCACTTTCAGAATCTGATAAATACACCTTCCGCAGTCATTACAAACCTTAATGGGCCAAACTGTATTTATGATGAGCCTGCATCCCACATACTGATAACAAATCCCACATAAAATGATTCATCAAAATGTCTAAGTTGCCAACAATAAACAAACCAATTGTTCACGTCAAAGCACCAGACTGATGTTCTCTTCTTATCACGGAAAAAAAATGATTCCACTAAAGCCGAAGAGTTGAGCCGCATAATTGATTTGCTTTTTTCTGCCATCTTTCCATTTGCAACAGAAACATAATGGGTTTTGTGAACAACATTGCAAATGGGGAATTACATAAAAGTTACTGAACGACAAACAAACGGACTAGCGAGCAGACAAAATCTCTTTATTTATTAAAAGATTAGAGGAGCTGAAAAAAAGCAGAGGGGATCCAGATTTATGTTCGGTTTTCAATATCTAAACCGCATTAAACACAAACACACTTTGCTTTCGGCAGATTTATTAGCTTGTGGGGAAACAGGTCTTGCATGTTCAAACATGCTCTGTTTAATTGTATTGACTTAGGTGCTACTTTCAGAGCAGAAGATATTACTTTTCAGGCCGCATCTAGCAAGACATGCCACATTAGTAGCAATCAAAACAACATTTCTATCTGATGTGTGGAGACGATGTCTCAGACTCTGCAGAAAAATCCACAGTTACATAAAAGCAATAGTGTTACACTAAATAAACAAACACACACACACACACACACACACACACACACACACACACACACACACACAGATATATATATATATATATATATATATATATATATATATATATACATATATATATATATATGTGTGCCCTCTAGAAGCTTGCGTTCTGCAAGTGAACGTCGCTTGATTGTGCCATCCCAAAGAAGCACAAAGTCACTTTTACGGACTTTTAAATTAAATGTTCCCTTCTGGTGGAATGACCTCCCCAACTCAATCCGAGCAGCTGAGTCCTTAGCCATCTTCAAGAATCGGCTTAAAACACATCTCTTCCATCTTTATTTGACCCTCTAACTTTAACACTCACTATTCTTTTCTTTAAAAAATCTAACTACCTTTCTAATCTTTTTGTTTTCTATTTTCTTTCCATTTATTATGCAATTTTATATGTATGTGTGTGTGTGTGTGTGTGTGTGTATATGTGTAAAGACCTCTAACTAGCTTGCTCTATTCTTTTATTTATTTTATTCTATCTGTTTTCTTTTTATTTATTATATTAGTTAAAAACCCATCCTACGTGTACTGTGTTAACCTAACTGAGACTTGTTATAGCACTTATATATCATTGCTCTTTTTGTTGTTTTTGATTGCTTCCACTGTCTTCATCTGTAAGTCGCTTTGGATAAAAGCGTCTGCTAAATGAATAAATGTAAATGTAAATGTAAATATATATACATATATATATATATATATATATATATATATATATATATATATATATATATATATATATATATATATATATTTACATTTACATTTACATGATATATATATATATATATATATATATATATATATATATATATATATATATATATATATATATATATAGCAATCCCTGGCTCGGTTGGAAGAGGTGGGCAAGAGCGCCGTTCAGTAATATATAGGTCAGTGAGTGTGAACGCTAACCGCGCTGAAGTGCAAATCTTCAAATTCTTGAAAATAATCTTCTTAAAAATCATCGGAAATAACTTTTTTGCTGACTTCAAAACTCAGTAGCAACTATAAACAAGTCAGACAGAGAGCTTTAATTGAACGCTTTTAATTATAGCTTAATTTAATTTTAGCGACATAGTCTTTGGCAGTAATCAGCGCATATGAATGCACAGGACTCATTTGCTGTAGAAGCGCAGCCACACATACTGAAAGCATTCACAAAATGAATGAAACATATCACTGCAGCTTGAGACAGGCTATTTTAAAAGTAACTGTTAAAACATGGCGCAGTAAAAACGTGAAGCTGAGCGCCAGTCAAAGTCGCAACTTATAATAAATAAGTAAATAAAAATAAAAATCCAGGATGATATCTGTGCATTTTTTCCCAGTCCTTCCAAAACTTAGTTGCTCTCCAGCTAAAAATTCCAAACAATGCCCCACACAAATACAATCAAATAACATAAACACTGTACTTCTAAGCTCATGTATGGAATTCAGTGATTAAATTACTGCATATTTTACTTCTTATTATGTGCATGTTTATGAACATGTTCCCAGACTCACCACCACACACAGGCAGTGAGGAGAGGTTCCAGGGGAACAGACGGACAGGGCAGAGGAGACCTATTTGCTGGGGCCGCTGCCAGGTTCACCCACTGCTGGGACACATGGAGCATTTACTCTGACGGGGCTCCATCCTTTGATACCACCATGTACTTTTTCCATGATCTGAGGGTGTGCATATGTCAAAAAGGAATTAATGTGGACATTCGGGCCACATCACACCTGCACCAATTTGCCAGTGCTGGCAGGTAAAGCCGGTCTCAGCTGGGACTTCCAGTATGCGAGTGTTATCAGTGACTTTCTGAACTAAAAGACTTGCAGCCACGTTAATGTCTTCATAATGTTCCTGCGCTGATTAATTACGCTGACACTATAAGACAAAGCCCCAGACCAGAGACGTCTAAACTTTGCAATTGCCAAATCTAAATGAGTTTATGAAATACCAAATTCCAGAATGGCGATGGCTTTCTCTTTCCTTTCAGAAAAGGCCTTCAGCTCCTTCATTTTCTCAAACTGCTAGGTCTCTCTCTCTCTCGCTCTCTCTTTTTTCTCTGGTCTGTCCTTGAGGGAATGAAATTAGCCACAATGATTTACTCCTGTCATGTCTCCAGGGCTATTCTGCTTCTAATGGACTCATTTACCTTGCTTTAATCACAAATTCACAGCTTGGTCTCCTCAGTCCCTTGACGCACTACAACTTCCATTGCTTTGATGTCCTCTAGTCTGAAAATAGTGGGTTAGGACGGTCCCTCTCCGACCTAGCAGGGCTTGTATACATATTCAGAATTATAATGAAGAGGATATTGGCTAAGTTATAAATTATCTCATTTTTTTGCCGCTGCTTGTTCAAAGTCAATTCAAATAAGCTAAAATGAATAGTTGACGTGAGTTTGTTATCTCAATATAGAGACAGAAATAGCTGAAAGTGTCTTATGCAGTCTCACCAAGCATGTATTTACTTGCACAAAACACAGTAATGTTGTGAAATATTATTATAATTTAAAATAATCATCGTTTAATTTAATATTAATGGTATTTAAGTGATCAAAGCTGAATTTTCAGCATCATTACTCCAGTCTTCAGTGTCACATGATTCTTCAGAAATCATTCTAATTTACTGATTTGCTGCTCTAGACATATTTATTATCAATGTTGACAATTATTTTGAATAGAAAGTTAAAAGAAACAGCATTTATTTGAAAAAAAAAAAAAAAAAACTTCTCAAATCTTTGATGAGGGAAAAATATTTAATTAATTTTTTAATGTTTTAATCCCCTTTTACTGTCACTAATTAATTTTAAACAGTCCTGCTGTGTTACAAATGATTTTTTTAAAAGTACAAATATTCCATTTAGCCTCTGAATATAAGTTCACAAAACTGCATGCATAACAATGATAAAAGAATTAGGAAAATGTAATTTAACAGGCTTTTAGATGAGATAAAGCACAGTACTCACAACTGAACATTATTCCGTGAAAAATGGTCTGATCAAGGCTGAACTACTTCTCTTGATGGCTGACTTATTCTGAACTCACATTTCAGTGTATGAAACAGAGGAACATGTACAATGTGGATGAGCTATGTTGATGGGGCATAATTCTGAAATAAAGCTACACGGACAGGAGGAATCAGCTGCAGGATTCAATGAAGCATAAAGCTCTGTGAGCACCACAACCGAATAACAGCTGCCTCTGACCTTTTTATGAAGCGGTAGGCTAGGATGCATGAAGGAAAATCTTTGTTTATGTCTCCTCACAACACAGTCGTTTTGGTAGTCGACAGCATTCACATGTTAGACATCAACATGATGGCTGAATAGAGGCATGAAGGGATTTTCTAAAGGATCCCAGTTAAGCAGGGGATCACTGCTAAACCAAAACAGCTTGTCAGCGCTGGGCTGTATTTATACTCTTTCTGGAACCTTTATGAAGATGTCTGGCTACATTTCTCTCTTCTCTGGATTCCCAAGTAAAAAAAAATATTTTATTTTTTTGTGGAAAATGCTTGATTTCCTTTAAAATAATGTTGTGTGGTTTGCTGTTTTCTTGTTCTACTCTAATGACTGTTCTTATAAAGCAGTGAAATCATTGACTGTCTGCTGGATAACTAACAATATTACAGATTGATGTGATGGAGTGAAAAAAAGAAGGAAGAAAATACAGAGAGAAAATAAAAAAGAAAGAAAGAAAGAAAGAAAGAAAGAAGTGTGTAGACAGGATGGAAGCAAGTACGAACAAAAATACTGTAATAATTTCAATAGTGGAAAAGTATGCAGGACAGAAGGAAAAGTAATGTGAACTCCAAACAGAATTGTCAATTTGAAATATGCTTGTTCTGATGTTCTCTTGATGTTTGTTACAATGAGGCAAACCTTCATTCAAACATGACTTCAAATGTATTTTGGTACAACAGGGGTTACTGCAAATGTGGTTTCACTTCAGAGCCAAGTTACTCCATTTATCCATTATAAATGTTCTAGGGAGAATGCCGGCAACATAAAACAGCACATGACACAGTGTGCTTACAAATCCGGCTTGTCATCAAATACTCGGCAGCCTCAGCCAATCAGCAACATGAATGTGATTCTTATCGTCATTTTTCTTTGTATTACACTGAATGTTTCACAAACACCGTCTGAGTTGTTTTTAAGTCTTTTATCCATAGTTTTAAGCCGACTGCAAACGCTTCAGCGTCTGTCATGTTTCTTCTCATAAAACAACAAACGTTTTAGACCTTGTATTCAGAAAAGACCAATTTTTACAGTACTTCTGGGATTCTGGAATATATATGTACAGTACATACATGCACACACTGTTGTGGTCAAAGATATTACACATACAGTAAAATGTTTTCATACAGTCCACAAGAGAAAGTAATAGTTTCATTTATATAAAAATAAACCCATTCAATATTTTGCATACGCTTGATTCTTAATAAAAGTTTTTTTTTTTTTTTATAGTTGTTCAAATAGTAGTCCTGAACAGTTAAACTGCCTACTGTTCTTCAGAAAAGTCCTTCAGGTCCCACAAATTATATACTTTCGCATATTAGAACCCTTTCTATCAATTTTGAGATCCATCTCTTTACACTGAGGTCAGCTGAGGGGCACATTTACAACTATTACACTCACACACACACATACACACAACCACACACACACACACACACACACACACACACACACACACACACACACACACACATATATATATATATATATATATATATATATATATATATATATATGAAGACAAGATCACCTTTTTTGGATATGTTTTTCTTTTAAATGCACATTTTTATCAGGCTTCTATACATTTAGGTTCAGTTATTCAGCTTATTAGCAAATGGCAAAGTCGCATAAAGATGAAGAAATGCCAAAGAAATGGAAGGACAGTTATTGTATGCCTTATTTTCAAAAATGTATAAATATATTTTCCTATGAAACAAATTTGAAAAACCTCAAATCAGTTTCATTTTTCACCCGCTTTGATTTCTTTTATGAGTTTATTTTAATATTATTCTTTGGCATTTTTTCCACTCTGATGCAGTGAAAAACAGACTTCTAGGTGCATAAAAAGTCATTTTGCATTGCATTTAAAACAGAAAAAAAGCAAAAGGAAAAGCTGTCTTTTGCCTTGAAAATCAAACTGCTCTATCTGCCTTCACACTGAGATAAACCAAGAGCACGCTGTGGAAAATGACTTCCCAGCATCCTCTTCCAAGCCACCTACTGATATCTCATATGTGTTTTTTTTTCTTTTTTCTTTTTAAGGAAAAAGAAAACACTTAGAGATGAAGAACCACTCGGCTTTTCCCTCCTCTTATAAATGATTGAATAAGCACTTTAAACCGGCCGTCCCAACATGCCAGCTTAGATCTGGTCACTGCAATGAACAGAGATCTGACAGGACCAGCGACTGCCCATTCTGTACTTCAACCTTGATAGTATACGTACTCGGCAAGAACTACTGGAACATCTCAGCTCTGTGAGGTTTTGGGTTGTTTTATATCAGTGGTGCAACTGCAGTGCCCCTAATTACAGTGTCTTGACTTTACCAGTATACTCATATAGTACAGCTCTAGCTTTGGACAAAGAAACAATTGTGAGAGAAACGTCCCTTGACAAGTGCAAACCAGAGTTTGGGCAAAATTGTGCTGTTCAATGAGAAGAACTAATGTGAAATTGGGTCCCAGTACTGTTTTTAGCCACTCCGTTTGATTATGTACAGTGAGAATTATTTGTGACCATAGCAGAAACCCTCAGCTCTCGCTTTCAACAAACCACATTTCACTTCTCACACCAAAGTGAAGCTCTGTGGTTTAAGCAGGATGTGAGTCATGGGCATGTGGTACACAAAACGAAGAGCCAAAGCCACAGCTCGAAACAACAGATCATCATTTTGTGAATATATACTTGGAGTCTTTTACATTTTTTTGTTGTTTTGTACCATTTTTAGTAACGGTATGTGCAGGGGCGTAGCAAGCTTTTCAAAAGTGTGGGGGATGGATGTGGTTTGTTTATAAACAATACAAATTTTGAAAACATTGACAGAGGGGTACAAAATGCAGGGCTTAAAGTTCTCTGGCACTGTGCGGGATTTCCGGCTTGCAGCGTTTGGCTGGGAAAAAAATAATCCTACATTAAAAAAAAAAGAAAAAAAAAAAATTCAGAAAAGGGGAGAAAAAACGCAAAATCAGAAAAGGGGAGAAAAAAAACGACCACACAAAGCTTTTTCTCTGGTGGTATAAATAATGTAACAATTTACTGTTTATTATATACATTGTATATATTACAATTTAATATATACATTTATTTCATAGTTCTTCAACAGATATGCAAACAATATCCCAATAATAGCAATTAGCATTAGTCTAAAAACGAAATATAATACCAAAAACACTCGACATGTCAACAAAACGATTAACAGAACATCTTCCCAAACACATATCAAGCTTATTTAAAAACCTCTAAAGCATAAACACTCATTCAAAGTACCTGGAAAAGGGAGATGTAAATAACCATAAGTTCCCGCCTCCTCAGCACGAGCTGACCGATAACACCCCAAGAGAGGCGGGACTTAAGGCAGAACAGCCAATCATCAGCCGGTCACACTCAAAGCCAGTGTCAAGTTTGAGAGGGAGGGGGGAGGAGGCAGCCGCGGCGAGCGCAGACACAGAGCGGTCAGAGAAACGGAGGAACGACTGTAGTAAGAAGTTTGTGCAAAACTGCGGGAAAAAACTGCAGAAAATGTGCGGGTGTCGAACCCTCTCACTGGGAAAAGTGGGGGTGTTAAAACCCCCACATCCCCCACGGGTGCGACGCCCCTGGGTATGTGTATTGGCAGTTTTAGCATCTCATAAAATGGCACCATATAAAGAGCAGGGCAAGAAATGATTACAATTGCTTCAATGGCTGTGTTCCAGGAGAGCACTTTACATGTTCATTAGCTTTAGATATTATGTACTGAACAAGACCATTAACACCTCAACGTACTTTGCCTTTTCTTAGTACAGTAACTTGATATATATATATATATATATATATATATATATATATATATATATATATATATATATATATATATATATATATATATATATATATATATATATATATATATATATATATATATTCCCCTTTATGCTAAATAAAACATAACATTAACATACTTTTATCTTTAAAACATCCATTGTGTTTTGTAACAATACAGTGTCCAATTTGCGATGCTATTTTACAAAAAAAAAAAAATAAAATAAAAAAAAAATATATATATATATATATATATATATATTTTTTTTTTTCTAAGTAATAAGTAATTTTATTTATTTATATTTGTATTTATTATTATTTATTGTTATTTATTCATCATTTAAATGTAAGTTTTGATTTAATTCCATTTTTATTAACACTAATGATATTTGGAGTTCAAGTCAAACACAGATTGTTTAGTCAATTTGTTTGGTGATTTAAAAGAGACCAGAGTTCCATTGACACAATATATTGACTTTCACTATAGGTGCTTTGCCAAGGCATTACATAATCAATCAATAATTAAACATCAGGTAAATGCATTAAGGTGGCACATTTTACTTTCTCATAGAAGTTAAATAACGGCACTTCTGATGGACCTAATTTTGTGATTTTACAGACTTGTACTTAAACAGATCTCAAATTCCAATATGATTATCCAGGATCTGCCTAGACCGATTAAATTAATAAATGACTGGCTACCTGAAGACTAGCACCATTAAAACAGACATCTACAGTACATTGTTTGTCTGGCTCTGCTTTAAAAGCCACAGTCAGATATTTGTGAGGAAAAGCAAAGACATCTTCCTGATGTCTTCTTTAACCCAGCATCACCGGGTCGTGTTCACAGGTCGGCACCCTGCACGACGGAGTCAGAAATAGATCATGTGAAAGATGATTAAACATGGATTAGCTGCAGTGTCACGCTGGACCACTTCATACCTCACACTGAGAAGATGAGAGGAGTGAGGCAGAGAGAGAAGCTTGGTCAATAGAAAATAAATAAATTAAAATCACAGCTCGGTCAAAGGGAGACTAATAGGCAGTTTCAGATAACTGCATAACCGCTCCTCGTTCTGTTAGACGAATGTAAGCTGATGATTAACAGCCGAATTGTCTCTTTGTTAGCATAAGAAACAATCAGCATATCTGAGCAGTAAATCAGCAGAAGGCAGCTCGGATTCAGCCCGAGGGACGTCAGAGGGAAGAAGGAGACGTAACCTAACGATTGTCTGTGTTGTACAGCACTGCTGTTGAGAAGAGTTTTACAAATCTGTGGAATGTGTCTCAGAAAACCTGTTTACACTGGGTGATAATGTGCAAATAAATAAATAATTGAATAATCTTTTTTTTTTCTCTCCTTTTCCCCTTTTTTTAATGAAACCTAAAGTGTTCATCCTAAAGTGAAAATTTGCTAAAATTGAACCAAATTTACCCAATTTCAAGAAATATGGCATACCCTGCTCACCAGTGGATCCTCTGCGGTGAATGGGTGAACAGCGGATAAAAACATCACACAAAGTATTAATAATCCAGACATGTTTAATTTCAAATCAGTGCTTCCTGAATCAGTAGAGATATATGCACAGATCAAGGCATTCGTATGGATTTATGGACTCATATTTAGGCCAGAAACCACAGTTAAAAGTTGAAATGCCTTAAAGGGATCCCCAGGTATTAAGATATGTATAGTTTAATATAACTTAATGATGTGTCTAATTGAAATATGTAACAGAAAACCCGTGAAAGATGCGTTATTTAAAAAAAATAAGTATTTTTAAACTATAGGGGGTGCCATTATTTTATGTACACAGTGCATTCTGCATTGGTGATGTCAAATGCACTCGGCGAGCTACTGGCACTTTTTCCCGCGACACAACTCAGAATACACAACTCAAGAAAATAAAATACTGATATGATACCACATTGTGTGGCTTTGGGTTGTAATTTTCAGTCGGAGGGCAACAAAACAGGACTTCACTGATTTCCTAAGAGGAGAAAAGAATGGGGAGATGCAAGTGGACGAATAAAATGTCCTAAAGACCCACATTTTTTCTCCACTTTAGCCTTGATGCCTTTGAGGTTTTTAGTGGACCACAGCTACTGAAACAGCTTACAAACGGCTGAGACGAGAAACGCTATGCCATCATGTTAGGATGTAAACATGCTGACGCTAATCATGATGCTGCGGCCGCTGGAGGAGTTTCTCAGCGCAGATTTCCCTCGAGATCGGGGGCGTTTAGACTCATTGTGGGGAAAAATCGATGGCACGCCATTTGGTTTAAGTCTATACTTATATCCATCACCACCTGTAAGCTCTTTCAGTAGCTGTAGTCATCATATCAGTTTTTTATTTTCAGAGTTGTATATTCCGAGTGGTGTTGCGGTAAAAACATCAACAGGTAGCAGCAGTAGCCCACCGAGTGCAACCATTTTATGTAATCAGAATAATGGCGCCCCCCATAGTCCAATTTTTTTTTTTCATTTTTTTTTTTATAACATACATTTTTCAAGGGTTTTCAAATAAGAGACATAATTTATGGTATATTAAGCTATACATTAATACCCGTGGATCCCTTTAATTAATATTTTGTTTCTTACAAACACGCAGCTTTTCCCCTTCAAAATACATGAATTGATGGTCTATAGTCATTTGAATTACTTGTGGATCTATCCTAATGTTTTTATCAGATGTTTGTACTCTCATTCTGACGGCACCCATTCACTTCAAAGAATCCATTAGTGAACAAGTGATGTAATGCTACATTTCTCCAAATGTGTCCTGATAAAGAAACAATTTCATCTATATCTTGGATGGCCTGAGGCTGAACACATTTTCAGTGAATTTTCATATACGCTTGAACTATTCCTTTAAAGCAGCACATATCTAACAAAGCCCGCTTGTGGGAGCACAACGGACGATTGACAGGTGACAAGTCAGTCCTTCGCTGTTGTCATCCATTTTTATACCACAAGTGTGATATAGTCGCATATGTTTCTGATTACATCTCAATATGGTTTGAGTGTTCACATCACAAAACATTATGCCAGTACCAGCGTTGACCTTGTCTCACAGATCTTCATACCAGATGTAAACGTCAAGCTTATAAGAAAAGTGAGCCTCCTTTGGATAAACCCGAAATCCTGTCAACTTTCTGCAGGAAAAAGTGAGATTCAATCTGTCTTCCCTCAGAGGAGACTCTAACTGACATTTTGACATGATCCAAAATGCTGATACGGCAGGAAGCAAATCACTAATCTGTCAATTCAAATCATTTCTAGGTCCTGTGGAAGGTGAAAAAAAATAAATTACTAATTAGGTATTAAACAGATACTTTCCAGCTTCCAAACTGAAGTAAAACGGAAGGCTTTTCATTGGATTCCTCAAGCTCTAGCTGTAGTGCACAACAAAGTCAACAACAACCTAATCATCAGTTTTTACAGCAAATAATAGCTGTACTGCACTTGTATATTTCATATTTATATATCATAGTAATTTCAATAGCAACTGAAAAAAAAAACGTAATCTTAAAACACATTAAAAAAAGTGACCTTGTTTCCTTTAAGTACAGTGGAAGAATACAGTACATTGCTGAAGCAGGCCTGGTTAAACTGTCTGTTGTGATGGGTGTGTAATTGCAGGAATTAATGCGAGATTAGAGTGTTTTAACACAGCAAGGGCGTGAAGAGGACAAACCTCTCGCTTCCTCCTCCTTGCTGATGCCTCTCTGCATGGAGTGCCATTATCTCCATTAAGAGCAGTAAGCATTGAGCTGGAGCATTGTCACCCATATGCATAGACCAACACTCCATAATAACACTTGCACATGCATATGAGCAGTCCAGGAGAAATAATACAGCAGAAATATACAATATAGTCATACATGGATATATATGCAAACAAACTACCATATTATTTGTAGCATATATACATAAACTACCTTTTGAAAATTTGGTTAATAATAGCTACCTCCAATACAAGTATGAAATGCACTTGGTATATTAGAGTTTTTAATCTCAGCTACTTAACTGTAGTTCCTTCACAGTGATTGTTGGCCTCACTATGGCTTGTTCGAACGGCGTTCTGAAGGACGACCTTCTCTTGGTGATTACAAAGAGCTTCCAGTTCTTAATAACTGAACCAACAGAGCCCACTGGGAGTTGAATCTCTCACGCTGTTTGTTTACTTTCTCTCTGACTTCTCCGGAATGCTCTTTCTTTTTTATTTTCACAGCTATCTTTAAGATTCACATCTTGAATAATAATTCTCTAACCGTGGGATTTTATTGAGAAAATGAAAGTTATTTTAATGATTCACAGGTAGATGCCAACTCTTGGCAATTGCGGCGTCCTTTGTGTGTAAAGCTCCTCGGGGACTAAATATTTATGCCAGCAGCACTTGGTTTTTATTTATTCAGAATATCTGAACAAAAATAATGTTAATGAGTTTCCATCTTTAGAAAAAAAAAAATCTAATAAAAAACAACAAATCTGAATGTTCAGCCACTAATGAGGTAATAATGGTTTTAAAAATGTGAAAGATTTTCCAGAATCATACTCAGAAGAAGCACAGTAAGATTTTAAAAGGATAGTTCACTCCAAAAATTATTTACTCACCATCAAATTGTTCCAAACCTTCATGAGTTTCTTTCTTCTGCTGAACATAAAATAAGATATTTTGAAGAATGTTGGTAACCATACACTTGTTGAGAGACACTGACTTCCAAAGTATTATTGTTTTTTTGTTTGTTTGTTTGTTTGTTTGTTTGGCTCATACTGGATTGGAACAACTTGAGGGTGATTAAATAATGACAGAATTGTCATTTTTGGGTGAACTTTTACTTTAAGATATCTTAAATATACAACGCATGTGGTGGAGGTCACAAAAATATGTTGTGAAAACCTAAAGATGAAAAATAGATAAATAAATAAAATTCTCCTGGACCAGATTGTGACTAAAACAAGAAAATGTTTTCCTCTCTCAGATGCCTTTATGCCGTCATGGTGTAAACATGTTAACTTCTTCACCATCTAAATCGATTGCGCACTTGTGCTCATGAAATATGAATTCTTTTCTGTTTCCAGAGTCACAGAGTTCGGAAGTTTATCAATAATACATCTGTCAGTCTCTCTTCCTCTGCACGCTCACGGATGTAACACTTGAGACCGTGTGAGAGCAGACAGGTCAGGGGTTCACTTCTCCAACCCTTTTCATTTTTACTTCAATATTGAGCTGTATTCTTCAGGAGAAAATCGGATCGCATTGCCCACTCTCCAGCTCTCTGCTTCTCTTAGAGTTACACCCACTTACACAGAATACAAGCAAGGTTTTCAGACAGTTTGCAGGGCTCTTTCATGTGATGGTGTAAAAGACCTGCAGAACTCCTTAAAAAATAATAATAATATATATATATATATATATATATATATATATATATATATATATATATATATATATATATATATATATATATATATATATATATATATACATACATACATGTGTGTTTGAGGGGGGACTTTTATTTTGATGCCGCTGAGAGTGGCAGCACTTGAGGACACATATCGGTCGACCACTAATGAAAATTGCTTTGCTTGCCCATTTTTCATGTCTATTACCTACTGAAATATAAAATTTAAGTGGACCATTGATGATGATGATGAGGATGCTATAACTATATAACTATATAATTATACAATTTATGTACAATTTATACAAAAGTGGAAAAGGAGATTATAAAACAAAAACACCAATATAAATAATTATTATTATACAAATTTATACAAATTAAATTTCTAATTAAAATACCATCTACTACTGCTACTACTAATAATAACAATTTGCTGTTTAAATTATATGTATAATGATAGAGAATACAGGAAACTGAAGAGGGGCACCACTGCGCAGCATGTTGGACCACATGCACTACAAAGCAGGTTACGTCCACAAATGCTTTAACAGAAAAACAGAAGCACAAAGCGTGCATCAAATAGTTGTGAAAACAATGTTCAGAAGTTATTTGTGAGAGGCCAGAACTGCACACAGGAGATCAGATTCACTTTCACCCCGCACCTCACGGTCTAGTGTGGCAGAGAATACTAACAAATGTTCCTCAATCCAGTTCTTTCCTCTCGCTCTGTCGATAAAGGTGTGTTAGAAAGAACACAGAGTTGCCACTGGCTGAATTACATTATTGACTTGACGTGGCAGTGCAAAATGTCCGAGCAGTGAGCAACCGCTGCTGTTTGCCAATGATCAGAGCTCTGTTCTGTGCGAATCCAACAGCTATCGATTTATCTATTCACATTCTTTGCACTCATCACACCTTCAGCCCCGTTCCTCTCAGATGAGGCGGATCCTGCCACGACAAACGCGTGGATGTTTAATAGATAATCACTGTGCAATCACAACATTCCAGTCTGAGGTAAATACCAGAAATCAGAACGGCGACGCAAAACCGAACTCTTATCTACGTCGCGTTATTATCTCCGTCAGCTCAGTTAATGACTAAATTAGCCCAGCTATGAACCGAGAGTGAAGGCCCGCTGTAAGGCTCACGTTTGTCTCCCTCGAGGCTCCACTGTAGATCTTATTTTCTTCTAATGAAGATATGATTCTGGCACTTGGCTGAAGGCTGGTGTGTAGAGACCGGGCTGATCCACTTACCAAGCACTGCCCAATGTATTTCAGATAATCTGCAGCACTGCGCTAACCGCAAATGAGCCTATTCCAACATCTGGGTCCCACTGGGAGTCTAACTTATTAGTGTCTGCTGAGTGCTAGTTCCAAGAAGGCGACATGCAATCAGTCTCACGAGGACCCTGTGTGTAAGACCTCGTGAGGAGATACAAGACCTTTTGTAGAACACTTGCTGAATTAAAGTGTTCAAAAGTGAAACTGTATTGATTTCACCCTGTATAAGCAAAAACAAAGGGTTAAATTATGTTTTACTTACAAAAATAAAAAGGGGGAAAAAGGGCATTTTAAAATGTGTATTTTTTTTACACAAATTAAACAAAAGAGTACGTTTTAAGTATGTGTGTTTATTTGACAATTTGAAACCTAATTTACATTTATAATAATAATAATAACAATAATAACAACAATAATATATTTTATGTAAATAGAAATCTGTCAGAAATCAGTCTTCAAATAGATTACGTAAAAGTTACATGCTTTTAAATGCTCTAAAAAATACATAATATCAAATTAATTTAAAGGCAATTCAAAAATGAATTATGTATTTTGTTAAATGTTTTAATATGTGTGTTTATTTGACAATTTGAAAAACCATTTACATCTATAATAATAATAATGTTATGTAAATAGGAATCAGTTGCAAAATGATGGAAAATTCAATAAAATAGTTACACTTTTTAATGATTCAAAATTGTAAGTCTACTTAGTTACATATAGTAAAATCAAATTAATGCAAAGTTTTAAATGTCTATTTATTTGACTATTGCTACTACTAATAATAATTATAATCATTTTTAATAAAGAATTAAAAGGTTGGAAGATAAAATATATTAAAATAAACTTTTAAAGGTCCCGTTTTATGCGCTTTTTTGAAGCTTTGATTGTGTTTACAGTGTGCAATATAACATGTGTTCATGTTTCGCGTGTAAAAAAACACAGTATTTTTCACACAATTCACCTATCTGTATACCGCTGTTTTCACTGTCACAAAAATGGGCTGATGACTTCCTTGTTCTATGAAGCCTCTCCTTCAGAAATACGTAACGGGTTCTGATTGGGCCAGTGGTTCCTCTGTTGTGATTCGACAGTTGAGAGCAGGCTGCCCTCCTGGTAACGTGATTGGGCTAGAACGCACGTGCTGGAGATGTATTTATAGTCACAGGAGCGTTTTTACTGACGAAATGCGCATGAAAATCGCATTCGTTTTTTTGCACAGCCCTAACATCTAGTTAACAAGGGAACTGCTCCATCTTTCAAGAATAATCTTTGTGCGAATCCGGCATTAAACTGATTGAGAAAGCTGTCCTCAGCAAAATGAGCTGCACATAGTTTTACATGTGGATTACAATTTTCGGGAACCGAGTTAAACATAAATTGTAACCATTAATCTCCTAGTACAGCGTCCCTGGGAAGCCCAAACAAAGATGATTGGACTCCAAGATAAAAAAAAAAAAAAAAAAAAAAAACAGTTTCAACGACATGGCGACAAAAACAAACAGCTCTTCCTTCTTCTCCGTCGGAGCGCAACAAGGCCACGCCCCCTGTTTGTGAATTCATGTGGGCGGAGGTTAGTCAAAAAAACTGTTTTAGTGACGTCATTACTACAGGAACTAGAGGGATGTAGTCCAATTCTATCATGTAGGCGAATTCTGTTAAATAAAATATATCAATAGCTTTACAATAGCTACATTTATTGTACATTTATAAATGGATTATTGATTGTGAATTGATGAATAACAACAACAGCTGCTATTATTATTATTAGTTTTGTTATTATTAGCCTGTGTAACAACTTATTGAGATCTTTTAGGTCTTCAAGTGAAAAAACTCTCAGTCTCATTCTTTTTGCTTGCAGCAATCGAGGCGTCTTTTGAGTGATTCACTGCTCTTTACAACCTACAACGGGCTCTTCAAATATCAGCAAAAGCATGGCAATAATTTCCTAATAAACAATAATGAATGTGGTTCACAAAGAGAGGTCAGATACCTGCATACACAAATGCTCACGCCACAGCTCACAATAAAGCTTGTCGGCAGAAATTCATATGTCTGAGACTCCTCCAGGAAGATAAAACTTAATCAAAGCCTTTGTTGACTAATAGCCGCCTGTGACTGAATCCTCAATGTAAACGTGTCAGCTCAGGGTCAGCCACAAGGATTCTCTGTAATTGGCACCACTGAATAGAAGGCCTCGTCAGGGAAGCAAGGCTTTATTTCCATAGAGATGACTCATCTGTTGCTATAGTTTCAACACGACTTAGTGCCTGTTCTTAAGGCTGAGAAGAAAACACGGCTAGTGTCCCTGAGGAGGATGCCTTCTGAAGACGACGGCAAAAAAGCAAATATGTTTGCTCTGTCGGAGCTGGGGACAACGCATATAAAAGTCAGAGGCTTTCAAAGATTCAAAAGACCAAAGATGAATACTTTGATAAGCCGAAGCAACACTTTTTATTTATTTATTCTTTTTTTTATCAATATGGCTGATTCTCTAGTGTGAAAAAAAAAAGATTTAATCGACAAATTAACAATTCCATCTCGATCTCAGAATTCTTGATAACATTTTCAGTACCACAGCTAAAAAAACAAGTATCGTATTTAATAATTTCTTTAAAACTGTTAATTTAGTTTGATAAGTTAATTTAAATCTTTCAAAACTAATCTAATCAAGCAACTAATCAATTTGTTAAAAAAGTATTTAAAATAAAATAAAAAACTGAACATACCTCCCAATTTTTATACCAATATAATAACTAATAAAGACCAAATAAACTAATTACAAGGATTATAAGAAATAATATTAACAAAACAAAATTAAATTGAATATTTTGATTATTAAAAAAATTATAAATTATGGAATGTAGCCCCCAAAATAAATAAATTAGGGCTGTCAGTTGATTACATACATTTTAAAGTTTTGAAAGGACATGAGGGTGAGTAAATGATGACAGATTTATTTGTATTTATTAAAAAAAAAATAATAATAAGACTATAAATAATAAACTAAATCTCAAAAAGCTCATTCATTCAGTAATGAAGTAAATGGCTCACTTTATCAATAGGCTATTGAATCATTGATCCACACGATTCATTCAAAACACATATTGATTCAGAAACTGAACACTGCTCTGTTGCTCAGAGATGCAAAAAACATTGCTATGGCTTTAAAGGTTATTTGTTATCTGCAAAATTGAGCAAAAATTCATAATATTGTGTTTAAATTATAACACAATATCAACTTCTTATTTACAGATCTGTTGTGTAAATCACATTTAAACTTGTGATATTCTGGACTAAGTCAGAACTTGTATAATGTAACAATGCTCTCACTGCTTGTGTGATATCACTTATCATGATATGAGAAAAAAATGGATAATTGGACATTTTTTGCACCAATATCTTGAATTTTAGGGCATAACTGCATTTATGGAGTTGTTGCCCTGCATCATATTTGTCAACAGTCAACTCTATGAAATGTTATATGAAGTACAGATCTATGGGCGGGGCCACTGCATTAACTGCATTAAAATAATGATGTTATTTTTTAATAACTAATTAATTAAGTTAATGTGTTAAACTGTCATCCCTAAAATAATTCATTAATAGTTTTCGGTTTTCAAAGTTTTAAAATGTTAATTTCAACAGCCAGTAATAAAGTTTGAAGTAAACTAATTACAAGCAATATAATAAATAATAAAATAAAGATATATTAAAATACAAATATAAAGTAATACAATTATATATTTTAAAATGATTGAATGAATGATTGAATGAATGAATGAATGTTTAAATAGACTTAAAAAATTGTGTAACCAATCAATCAATCAATAAAACGTCCAAACACTGAGTGCAAACTAATGTGAAAGTTTGAAATTCTCCATATGAGTGAAATGAAACTACGCTCAAATAATTCCTTATTTAACAATTCACTTCTGCTAATGCCCTGTGTGCCATGTATCCAAAGGTGGCAACAAACAAACTAAATGGAAATGGAAATCAATGCTTCATCATGACATAATTAGAGAGGAACAAAGCCACGGGAGTTAAATGAGGACGTGATAGGTCAAATGCTCAATTGAGGAATAAAGATCATTGATATTCAGGTTTGTCAAACGCCTCATCATCGCGTCTGGTCGCCTCCCACAAATTGCTGGAAAACACGGCGGTTGCTGTTTAATAGCCATAGGGGACGCAGTCAAACAAATGGAGCACGAATGTCACACTGGGCAAACCCAACAATTAAATACTGAAGTCATACTCAAAACACTGGTGATAAGCAAGAAGCACATATAGGGCGAGTCTGAAAATGTCACATTATTTATGACCGAGCTCAGACGTTGACCTTGCCTTGATACAGGGAGATATAATTGCATTTGAGCTTTGTAAAGGAAATTGAAACTGATCTCTGTTGATGTTTAGACCACTGGGTGAAGTCTCATTACATGGTTATTATAATTCATAAGGAAAGCAGGCTTAGAAGAGTGTTTGAGAGATTAGCTAACGACACCCGGCACTTCGGCCCGCACTGATCCGTAATAAACCGACTGAACGGAAATCTAGAGCCATTAATGATGTTGATGTGCCCATTTCCCAGAGTTCCCCAAGGCAATGTCTGGCATGGAAGCGTTTCCCTCCGGAAGTAATAAAATAAATAAAAGAATTAAACACTGAAAGCTGCACAGTTAAAACACTACTTTGATTTCAGAAGACAGAAGTGTATCATAACAGAAAGAGTGCCATCTAATGAAGTATCACCATCATTTCTTGATTTTTGTTAATTTTATGAGCACACTAACTGAGCCACTGCAGAATTATCCAAGAGATTGTGGTTTCTATATCACTGCAATTCTTACAAAATAACCTTGGTTACTGTCACTCACTCCGACTAACTTTACAGAGTTGGACATTTCTATAAAGAGCACTACCTAAAGGAAAATGCAATTCTAAAGTAATTAAAAATGATTGTGAATGAGTATTATCATGTGGGTTAGAATGAACTGTGTAATACAAAGCATTTTAATCTGTTTCTAAAAAGAATTTAAAGGAAAAGTACAAAGACTGCAGTGGCAATTAGCATTACATATATAGCATTATATAATTTAGCTTATTATGGTTTTAATTTAACTTTTTTTATGTTTTAATTTATTTTAAGTTACCATTTTGGTAATATTGTGCTATATATATATATATATATATATATATATATATATATATATATATATATACACTGTATATATGTTTTTATATTTCTAATGTTCTAATTTCTTATTTTATTTCAATTTCAGTTTTAATACATGCTGTACGTGTACTTTATTTAAACTTTTTTTTCTTTCTTTACAAGACAGTTCACAAGGTAACACTTGTGTATATTATTTATACTTTATTTCAGCTATATTCCAATTAAAAAAAGTTTGTTTTTGTTAACAATAGCATCACTGACAGTGAAAGTTTGTTTGATAAAATAACAGAGGGCAACAGCAAGGTAGGATAGATCAGTAATGTCTTTTTTTTTAAGGCGGGGCTTAGCTAAGAAAAGTAAAGGGGTCACATGATGCAATTCCAATTGTTCCTTTCTCTTTGGAGTGTTACAAGCTCTTGGTGCATAAATAAGATCAGTAAAGTTGCAAAGACTAAAGCCTCAAATCCAAAGAGATATTCTTTATAAAAGTTAAGACTCTGCCACGCCCCCTAAAATGCCTCATACAAACACGCCCTCACATGTCTATGTCACCATGTGGGGATATTTGCATAATGACGCCCAAATGTTCACGCAAAGAAATAAGGCGAGGTTTCAGTAGCTGCAGTTAGTGTTGAAGCAGCCATGTCAGTGAGATGCTGTGTGTATCTAGGCGGAAGCAAAACACTTTATTTTCCCTTCCGAAAGTAGATTAATTTAGAAATCTTTAAGATCACTTACAACAAAACAGCAACACATTTTATTGACGACCGTTTCATGAACCTAGGAGTGGAGGTAATTCTAACTATGCTATGACAATATGGCGCTTCTGTATCAGATACTGTAAGTATGTTTTGTTATTTGTTTAGGTATTTGCTATTGAATGTTCTAATACGTAGTTTTGCGCATTGTGTGTGTGTGTATTTTGTTTATTTTGTTACACCAAATACACAAAATAATGATCTTTAAAAAAGCATCATATGACCCCTTTAATAATGAATGTTAATATATTTAAGATACATGTACTTCCACAGTAAACAGCGTCAAGCTATTTACTTTTTGTAAAAGAAAAAAAAAAGTATTAATTAACTTATTTACAGTGTAAAACAAGTGAGCATTCCCTGAAGCCCATATGCAACTCATTCATCATCTGTTGATATTAATTGCAATACATCCTTGTTGGTTGTTATTAGTCATGTACCTCAGGGTGTATCTTATGTCAGACGGTTAATGTTTATTTCATTATATTTGTTTTGTGCATTACCCTAATGGTATAATGCGTTTGTCTATAATTACAAACTATAATATATACAGTACGGTATAACAAATGTCATGCAGTGTTGCCACATATGCTGTCAATGGGCAAACACATACAGATTTTAACAGTAAATTTAACAGCATTCTTTTTTTCTCTACAGTACACAAATAATACATCATGTTACATAAAGTGAATAAAAGTCCATGTTTTACCAAACAGGCAAAAAAGCAATTTCATAATTGCCTGCATCGCCTGCCTCAGCACTTAAACACAAACAGAATTCGGTGTGTGTATTTTCTTGAACTCTCCGGTAATGTTTTGAAATGGGTTTAGTTGCTATGGTGAAGCGAAGGTGACGAGGAAAGATAAAAGAAAGGGGAAAAAAAGAGAACTAATGTAATTTCAGTAGCGTTTCCTTTGAGTGATGTGTGTTGTAATGGGGCGGTAATTGAAGAGGCCAGCTCTGAATCAATAGCAAAGCGGAGCATGCGGCATGAATCAGCCAAATCGTCCTTTATGACACGGCCACCAGTCTTCATAATGAACGAGCAGCCATCCCTAAACTGGCAACTGATTTTGGCTGTTACAGACACAGAGTATGCACGCGGTGTATGAAAGTACGGTACGTACACCAACAGGGTGAATCAATAGGGACAAAAAGAAACAGAAACCTCAAAATAAACCCCCAGACGAGGCGTTGGGCCTACGTTCTGTTACGGAGAGCAGATGAGATGTATAGTACTGCAAACCTAGCACATACTGGTGATGGTTCATATTAAGCCTATGTAAACAGTATTTGTCTTTCTGTTTGAACGATGAGCTCTGAATAATCACATTGCGTTGTTCTGATGAAGTTTAATGCAGTAAGCTCCTGTTCCGTGAGCCTTTCCATCCAAAACCGCCGTCTGTTGATGTCATGTGTTCCTCCAAAACTATTCGGGAGCAGGTGGCTGCTGTTAAAATGGCAGATACCAATCAGAAGATAAATTAAAACAGACTACGAGCGCAGTGAGAGTCAAGCCATCTGCTATAGGTCAGTTTCGCCATCCCTTCTTTGATTGGTCGGATCTGGGTTTGGTAAACTGGTTGCCAAGGTGAGGAAAACAGGCTGTTAGACGTTAATCTCATAGAAGACTGTTGACTATCAGTGTGAACCTGAGCAAAGTGTGGTTAAAGGGGTAGTTCACCCAGAAAACTGTCATGTATTTACCATAATTTTGTTCCAAGCCTGTATGATTTTTTTTTCTTCTTCTGTTGAACATGAAAGACGATATTATAGTTGCTGGTAGACACTGACTTACATAGTGAAAAAAAATAAATTACTATGTAAGTCAATGGCAGAAAGCTCTCAGATTTCATAAAAAAATATTACATAATAATTACATAATTTTTGGGTGAGATATCCCATTGGCGCCAGATTTACTAACAGCTTGTGCCAGTGTAAACCATTTTTTTTGTGTTAAAAAGTACTGTGCGGATTTACTAAAGGCGGTAGTGAAGAATTAGCGCTGAAAAGCTGACAAGACAAGGTTATCTTCGCACCTGACCTTACTGAATATGCATGTATAGGAGTTTCCCTTTCAGCCGCAAAATTTATGGGAGGAGAATATTTAAATTAACATTTGCGCTCGTCAAATTACTGGTATTTGTGCCATTATTTAATGCTCAAAAGAAGCATCTCTTAAAGCTGGTGGTAATTTGTACTGCTCTTTTGTTAATAATCTGGATGCGTCTGTGTTCTTTAAAGTGTGTATTGTTAGTAAATCACCCACATAATTTTTCCCTCCCATCCATTGGTGATTTTAAACTAATCTGCCCTGTTTGGCAAACCTGACCCTGAATCAATTTTTTTTACATAAATATATAGCAATTTGTGCAGTGTTAAGTTGTGTTGGCATTTATCAGCGCTTCACAAAATTTTTACCGGCACAATCCAATTATTTAAATAGGAATTTTGCTTGAGTGCAAAAAAGTTCCCAACGTAGATTTTTTTTTCAGGTTGGTCCAGAAAACTTTTTCTAAACTGACATTTTTTATTATATTTTTTGCCAGTAAAATTTTGTTAAAATTTTGCAAACGTGATTGCAGCCATAAGCAAGTTTCCCATTATGCAATTTTTCATGCTAGCAACCAATAACAACTTAGAGTCAGAGTCAATGCTCCATAGCTCCCAGAAGTTGCCAACCAATCAGATTAAAATGTGAATGTATGCAAATTACATGTAGATTTCACCTGAATATGTTCATATACTGTTATCAATTTCCCAAGGGCATCAAGGAGACTGATTTCTCCATCATCTCATGAAACATCTGAGCCTGTAAAGCTTACAAACCAGAACTTAAAAAAACTTATGGTATCTAATTAAGACAAGAAGCAAGAGCTGTGACTGAATCACATATCCGCCTTCGGATCTAAACTTGGTAGTTTCATTGGGCCAGTGGCTAATGGTGACCCCGGGTTGGACTTCCACTCAAGCGTTAGGGGAGTAGAGAGTGAGAGCACATCTTTTTTTGCCCCTTCAGATATAATTGGGAAGATAATTCACCACACTTGGCCTTGCCTGGGTAATTGCTCCACATTAATCATCCGCTCAGAAATGTAACTAGGCTTATACATTTGCGGGACCACTACAAATATGTATTTATGTTTTCCATGTATGAGTTTGGGGCAGGACAGTTTGCCTGACCAATGGTAGACGAATCACAAATAAATGACTTGAATATCAACCAGTGCAGTCCAATTCAAATGCAAATGACTTTTATTAGCTGGTTCTTTTAACGATTCGTTCAAAATGACTGAATTTCAGAAGTTATATTTGAATCAGTCTGATGAGCTAATTGAATATTTCAAAGCATTTTAGAATGATTACTGAAAGATTATATGACAATAGATTTAAATATATATATATATATATATATATATATATATATATATATATATATATATATATATATATCATATATTCTACTCCCTAAAGAGTAAGACCCTTGCTGACAGATTTACAAATGAGATCTCTCTCTATGTCCCAATCACTGCTTTTGAGCTATTCATCAATAGCTTCATTGGCTCCCTTCCCTTCATATAAACACCATCATCTTCTAGCAGACCATGATAACCGACTAATCTTAAAATAAATATGTGCGAAAAATGAATTGTATATGTCATCTTGGAGCTAAAGAATCATGTATTTCTCATCTAAAGTACGGTTCCATCAACAGATCACATTAATGCTACAAAATATGTCTTACTACACCTCACCATAAACCACCTGCTGATAATTCATACTCCAGGAAGGAGAGATAGGTATTAGTTACACCTCTACATTGCTTACATACTGCTTTTGTAGGGTGTGAAACAGTTCTCAGAGTGTTGCGTAAGACTGGTTCACAAGTAAGATGATGCTTATCTTGTGATGTGAATCTCCCCACAACTGCAGCCGAGTCCTTTCTGTTCTCAGCAGCAGGGGCTCACGGTTGAAACACTAAAACAGCACATCTGAATCATGAACTCGCCAACGCTCAAACATCGGTCGCAGCAGGTCAAAACCAAAGCTCTTACCTGTGAAGACAAAAGAGAAAGAAGAAAATGATTCACTTTAACTATACTAATTTGAGTAATAATTATGAAGGTTTTACTACAAACTAGAGTCATATCAATACCCAAATTGATTACCAAAACGGGGCTGTCAATAGACTAAATGCAATTCTTCATTCTACCCATTATGTTATTTTCCATTTTAAACATTTTTCAAACTGCATCAAAAGCCACGCAATTAAGTGCAATTAAAAAAAAATTTAAATGAAAAAAATAAAAATCAATTAAGCCTTTAAAATAAATAAATAAGTAGGTAAAAAATATATTCCCCACACTTAAACTAAATTAGAAAAAATTATCCAATTATGAATATGTATACGCATTTTAAAGCAAGCAAATAAATAACAATAAAATTATAAATATATATTTATGTATTAATCCAATCACGATCAAGGTTGTTATTATTAACCAAAACTAAAATCACAACAACAACAAACAACAACAATAATAAGAATATTAATACTTTAAATAAAACAAACATTAGCTTAAATAAAAAATAAAAAAGTAAAATAAAAATTAATTAAAACATAAAATAAGATTTTCTTAGAAAATACAGAATGAACAAGTCATAACAATTTATTTATTTATTTATTTATTTTAAATCATGCATTAATGCATTCGTTTTTGTTTGTCTGACCAGTGGCAGATGAATCATGAACTTCAACAAATGCTTTTTAGTAAATCAACAACATACAGTACAACCAGTTTAGTCCTGGTGAGTCATAATCAGAGCTGGTTCATTTTAATGAATTGTTCAAAAAGACAAACTCCTGGAATCCGTCACTAATACATTAACTTTTATACACCACACTGCCAAACTGTACAAAATAATATCACACTGTCATCAAGGTCAGGTACAATATGAGCGAAATCATACTGATTTACAGGTACAGCCCTACTACAAACAGAGACTTGGATTTAGAGTAAATTCTGTAGTAAAAAAAAAAAATTATAAATAAATAAATAAATAAATTCCACTTTCAAAAACACATTTGTCCTAAATGCTTTAGCCGTTTGCATTGCAATATATCTGTCGTCTGTGCATGAGTAGCATTGCAAACACACACTGTGCTCTCCGGGGCTGCTCTAGCCCTCAGGACAGCCCTCATTCCGTTTTCCTGCTGCGCTCACTCTGTGGAAATAGTGAATAATGACCCTGAATTCCGTGCCGTTATCACAAAAACCTCCCCTTCTCGGCGTGACTACAGGCCAGCTGTTCCCCTCACCCCACCAGCAGACATTAAAAAAGCGTGCGGCCCCTTAATGAACAGTGACTGTCACAGGCCCACGCATTTAAAGAGCATGCTAACCCTACGGCTGCTCAACAATCCTCCCCGCCAGGCTGTCAACACGCCTGAGGCCTTAAGCGTTCTTTTTTTTTTTTTTTTTAAACGTAACATCACATTAAAGCTTCGTAGGGCGAATGGTACCCACACTTATCAGGACTTGGCATGCCAGCTAGTGGAAGCCTCAGGATGGGAGGACACCTATGGCATGCATTTTTAATGTGCTTATAGCTGCCACCCAAAGCCACGGAGAGAGTCTGGTCTTCAGCTGAGCTAAAGATTTATAGCTTTTCCTTCCGATCCCATTCTGAAAATAACCGCTTTAACATAATCCATAAAGCAACACCAATAAAAGCCTGGATTTTATTATTTACAGGGCTATGCATTTTCCTGTCAAATATATTTATTTTCATTAGCTGCAGTAAGTGTGATAATGTGTTAGTACAAAAATATAGTTTTAATAATGCAAAAAAAATGGTTATGACTAGGGATGGGTATCGTTTACATTTTATCAATACCGATATCGATTCTGCTTACAGATATCGATCCTTATCAATACTGTTATCGATACTATTTAGTGTAAAATTATATGAAGTTGTTGAAAATTTCAAGTTATTTTATTACTGCTGAATTTTAGCTTTAGTCAAGGGAAGTGAGTTATTTTTATCTTTATGTTTTATTTTATTAACATTAGAGGAATAGTTCACCCAAAAATGAAAATTGTGTCATAATTTACTCACTCTCAAGTTGTTTTAAACCTGAATGAGTTTCTTCTTCTTTTGAACATAATAAGTTATTTTGAAGAATGTGGTCCCCAGTGACTTTCATATTTTTTGTTTGCTTACCCACAGCACGCAAATAAAACATTATACCGGCAAGGCCTTAAAGCACATGCAAATGATGTACTTTTGTGATTGCAAAGAAGTGCGGTGTCTTGTGAGTGTAACTCTCCCGCTGAATTGACATTTGATGTGAATGTGTCTCGTGAGTTGCAGTTGGAGCTGGAGCCGCAAGACATAATACAGTGCATTGCTTGAGGTATATGTTGTGTTTTGTTATTAAATGTTTCATTATATCACTTGTGTTGCCTGAAACATGATAAAAAAAGATATATTTTGAAATAAAAGCTGCATACAAATGAATATATATATATATATATATATATATATATATATATATATATATATAAATGATAATAATAATAAAGAAAAACTCCATATTCACAAGTGCATCCTACCAACTCTATATAAAAGCAAACTGTACACTGACAACAAACATAATCTTATGTTATGGTTATAACATCATAGCATATAACATATAACTGCGTTTACATATACCTGCCTAGGATGATGTGCAAATGTGGGGACTATGAAAGCAGAGTGATCAGCCAATCATAATTTACCATTCACAAGAGCTTGATCGACAGGCGATCTGACCAATCATAACACTGAATCCACCATCTTGTCCGACAAACAAATCAGACAGGAGAGTAGATTAACTTTGGTGGACTTATGCTGCCTCCCATTCTCTTGAATTGTCATAAATATGAGTTTCCTAGAAAATAAAAAAGTACACATGAACACTATTTGAACAATAATTTGAAGCATGTATTTGACAGAAATTCCATAAACATCAGCAAGCTGACTATCTAGCATGGTGAATGTTTATATGCTTGATAACCAATGGGATGCTACATTTTAATTATTTCTGACAACAAGCTTGTTATCACGACTTCATAAGTGGAAATTTCCGGTAGCATGTGAAGTCAGCATTAAATTTGATAAATATTGTGTATTGATGTCTTTCCGTGGTGAAATAAAATACATTCTGATGTTAATTCATGTGTATTTAATGCAAGGCGCTACAGCATTCTGTCATGACACATTAAAGAGCTACAAAATTGAATTTATTGTAAGGATTTCGTAAAAAAAAAAAATTGTGTTGTCAGTTTCAATTTTGCTCCGCGATTTCGCATGGTGGCAAAAACAGTCTGTGTAATTCTAAGAGTCAGAGAGAGGGTGTAAAACAGTCACGTAAAACTAATCAAAATGTTTTGGAACCAACTAATATTATAAACGGGCTTCAGGGAAAAGGATAAAAAGCTACAAACATGTAGCATATGGCCCCTTTGAAAGTACAGAAGGCATTTTGGCTATTTGGCATATTAAAAAAGAAAGAGGAACGGCTTGTTTTCAAACAGGGAGAGGAAAAATCTAGAGTTTGTGCACGATGTGCTTCTCTTGGCTTTGCGGATAGCTTTGGGTATATCGATCGAGGGGTGTTTTTGGATGTTTGGGAGCAGGCTGTGAGAAGCGTATGAAAGGTTATGTGTTGGAAAAGGTCTCGGCACTAGAGTGGAGCTGCAGGTTTGTTTAGCTGTGCTGTTCTGAATGCTAAAACAGGAGGGGAGGCTGCAGCATTCCTGCAGCCACTATCAGTGCTGTCAGACCCGAGGCACTTCTGGAATGCTCAAAGTGTCTGTGCCACACAAGCCAATAGACAAGCACACAGCTGCATGCGTATACACATGATAGCTGAGACTCAAGAACTTCAAATACTAAGTTCGAGTTTGATGTGCAATTCTGTCCCACCTCTACAGAAGTATTGCAGTAAAATCATGTGAAAGCAACGCTATGAGCACACTAAACCTTTAGAGATTTCTACATTTTCTGAAGAAAATGTGAATATCAGCCTGTGCAAAACATGTTGCCACAAATGGTGTGCCCTAGCATTGCTACAGTATATGATTTGTAAGGTGTTCTGTGTAGTTGTAGAGCACTACTACAGTATGTGACTGCAATGGTGTTAAATGGGAACTTGCTAGACAGTTGCAAGTCCATTATCCACTGAATATTTTTTTATTCACCACACGTAAAAAAAAAAAAAAAAAAAGACAAAAAAAAAAAAAGTCACATGATTTGAGGTATCTTTAACGAGACACTGGACTTTTATATTTATCAATAAACAATATAATGATACTTAACCCATAAAATACTTAATTTATTTATCTAAATAAATAAAGGATGATGTTGTATATTTTATTATGTAAAAAGTTAATCAGCTTCAAGAGTAGTATAAATAGTATAGATTAAAGTTGTATAGTATTGTAAATGGTATCATTTTGCAAAAACTAAATTAAATTTAATTTAATTTAATTTAATGTCTTCTACTCTTTATTATCAGTGCATCTCTTATTAATATTCACATAAAGAACTACAGCAGAAGTGTCCCACTATTTTTTCTTTTTTAAACACAGAAAACATGATATTAAGATTGAAAGCATTCAGAAAACTCTATTCCTGCATCAAAACCAAGGACACTTAACATGAATTATTCCCTGATAACTGTGCTAAGCCGCTCGGCCACCTTCGAAAGTGTGAATAAATATGCATATATACATATATGCAACCTTGAACTATATGACAATATCTTCACACAAACATTCACATCGGTCCCCGAGGGCTCATACATGTGAAGTGGCCCTTCAGCCTTTATCTCAACTGATAAACAGCACCTTTAGGACCCTTGTGAAATCTGTAGACTTCACAAGAGAACGGGCAATTACTGTGGCTGGAGTGCAAAGTGGGCAATTCATCAGCGTTTGTAGACGTATGAGGGCAAATGGATGGGGGAGGGGGGTAATCTAAGGCCATCCCTTGTTAAGAGTCACGTCAGGAACCACATCACCCCCACCGACAATGTACCCTGTTGAATGACTCGGGATAGGTTACCGGCCTTCCCCTCTGATTGGTCGAGACAGATAATTAAGTTGTCACCCTGGGCCCTCAGTGCGGCATGCTGGGAGAATGACACAGCAGGGACTCTTGCTTTCTGTTCATATAGTTGATGTGGCCTTTTCAAACTCTCTCTCTCTCGCTCTCTCTTCTCTCTGGCAGTGTGAAAGGTTCTGAAAGGCTGAATGAAGACAGTGACAGTAATAACTTGCTACTTGGCTAGTTTCTAGATGTGCCAATAAATCGAATCTAACACTTCTGCAAGCGTAAAAGTGGGTGCAAAGTGTGTTTTTATTATTTTCCTTCTTAGCTGTTGTTCTGTGCTTGCCAATATGGATTTTGTGACTGATTCAATCATTCAACATCATCTTTCTCCTTTTAAAAAATATACATTTTAAAATAACCATTTTACCATATATATATATATATATATATATATATATATATATATATATATATATATATATATATATATATATATATATTTTTTTTTTTTTTTTTTTTTTACCATTGATTGATTTTTTATTTTATTTTATGGCCTGTAATAAGCATGAAAGAGACAACTAAATGGAGAGTTTTCTCCTGTTATTATTCTTATTATTTTTCTAAGGAGACTTCTAAGGTGCTTGTCGTTCTTCATCGCCCCCTACGGCTCAGTGTGGGCACTGCATGATTTTAAGATGCTGGCCAAGCACACTAGGCAATGAGCAAAAGAAATCCTGTGCCTGCCCTGATGTGTAACAGCCTTTAGGTATTAGAAGCACTTTATCTGTGAGCCCTGAAGAGACGGATGTGACTGTGCGGAACCGGGTAAAGGACATTCTGATAACTGAAAATCACTTTCTTATAAGACTCAAAGGATGTAGCAGTAAAATAAAAATAAAATAAAATAAAAAAAAAAGTACTACCATAAATGTGAAGAAGTCTGCGAGCCATTATCTCAGAAGGGGCCCAAACAGCTAGAAATCAACAGGAGCCGTATATATTGTGTTTGAAGATTGACACTCGTATGTGTTTGAACCTAGAATTATTAGACAAAACACACACGCTCACCTCTAACACACACAATGTAATATATACAGAGAGAAAAGAAACCAACCAATAGTATTGTGAAGATAGAAATAATCATTCCCTCTTATCACAAACCCCACACCTAACTGAACAGCTCAGTCAGCTCAAAGAGAGAGAGAGGAGAGAGAGAGAGAGAGAGAGAGAGAGAGAGCAAGAGAGAGAGTGAAGGTCCGAAAGAGATGGCTGCTGTATCTCTTTCAGACACAGCGGATAAGGGTGTGAAATGGTTTGCTTGTCTCTTAGCACAACAAGCTCTAACATCTCAGATATTTCATTGCCTCAAGTTTTTTTTTTTTTTTTAAGTGGTTGCTTTTCTGCAGATGTGGTTGCCATAGCGATGGTGGGGATGAAGAGTAAGGGAGGATGGTGTGTGTGTAGGGGGGATGTTTGGAGAGAGTGCTGGTGGGATTGGCGAGGTGTTATGAACACAGGTAATTTCTGCACCTGTTTTAAGTGATAACACGCATGGACCAGACACACAAACCTGCACACGCTCACTTCATCTGGCACGAGAAAACAGTTCAGTCTGAGGTAGCGCCTTCACAGGTATTCCCACCTGCCTCTGAACCAACCAATCAGCTTAGCCAAAGGAGGCTGGATTTGTTTCTGATGAAAAATGGAAAACTAAATACACTGAGATGTAAATGAATCCAGGACAATCTCACAATAACAGTGAGATACATTAAACTACAAATGATGTTGTTGTTTTTTATTTAATTTTTTAGTTACTTTTTATTCATGCAATACTATAATCAAGAAAAGACGGGGGAGGAGAGGGGGAAAAGAGAAGAGTAGGGACAAGATGATGAGAAGAGAGGACACAAGACAATAAAAAGTTGGAGATGAGGGGAGAAAAATGATAACATGATAAAAAAAGTGGAGAGGAGAGAAGAGAAGAGAAGAGGGGACAACATGACGAGAGACATGGAAGAGAAGGATGAGAACAGAAAACAACGGTCATGAGGAAAGAAGAACAGAAAAAAAGATATAAGACGACGTCAAAGAGGAAAGGGATGAAAAGAGATGAACGGAAAAAAAAACATGGCTAGAAGGATGGAAAAAGTTAGAAGAGGATACCAACAAGAGACAAGATGATAGGAGAGCAGACAAAATAATGATAGGTGAGGAAAAAGACAGGCAAAGACAAAGACAGGAAGAGACGGAGGAAAAAAGACAGGCAAAGGACAAAGACAGGAAGAGACGGGTAGAGACAAGAGATGTAGATAAAACGCTGAGTAAAGAGAAGAGACAACAAGATATGCATGAAGCGGAGAATAGGAGCGGAGAATAGACAAACACGAGGAGACTAAATGAGAGACACCAGAGGAAGACCCTGAAGAGACAAGATTGTAAGAAGAGATGAGACGATACAAGGAAAATAAGACATGAAGAGACATGAGGAGAGACATGGATAAAAATGTTGTGAAAAGAAGAGAGAAGATGAGAAGACAAAATAAGGCAAGACAAGAGACATGGAAAAGAAAGCTGAAGTAGTTAAGCAGAAAACGAGACGAAGAGGAGAGAAGAACAGACGAGAAAAGATGACAAACAGGAGCAGAGACAAAGGAGGAGAAAATGAAAGAAGAGGAAGGAGGAGATAAGACTATGGAGAGATGGATGAAAAGGAAAAGAAATGATTGAGATGAGAGGAGAAAATAAAAGAAAGAACAGAGGAGAGGAAGAAGACAAACAAGTCAGGACAAAATGAGACATTGCATGAAAAAGTTGACAATGAGGCAATGAGAAGAGAAGAAATGAGAAGAAGGTGGGACAACATGACAAATACAGGAGATAAAATGAAGTGGAGAAGAACATAAATAAAGTTCCAACACAGGTTTGGGAGAAACATATTCACCCAGTCCTGTCAATCCCTAATATGACCATATATATTCAACAGTCATTGATCCATTTCGATGACATTTCTTCTGGCATCCCTCAACCACCCCTCTCTGATTCTCTCAACACTTCTCTCTTTTTCCTCCATTTCGTACCATCATGGGGAGGTTCTTACTCAAGAGCTTGAGCCGAGCCTCGTGTTCGAGCCTCCTTCACGGACAGCTACCCAATTTTGCTTACCATTATCTTTCAGGGCTGGAATTAGGAAGACTCAAAAAAGGATGAAAAGAAATGAGAGGAAACAAGGACATTCTATTCTATATAAACACCTTCCCAATGACATTCTATTATATATAAAAACCTTTCCAAGGACATTCTATTCTATACAAACACCTGGCCAATTAATTTTCATGATTTTTCCTTGATTTTGGGAGATTTTTTATTTCATTTTATTTTTCAGTTTAATTGTTTTTAATTTTTAAGAACAAACTGGGGAGATCTCTTTTTAATTGTACACGAGCAATATTTAGCCGGTTAAGTATTTTCGAAAAGCTTTGTTTGGAAATCCTGTAGACTGTGTGTAGTGCTGAAATATTACATGCGTTCACACATACAGACTAATTAGAACATATATATCACAAAAGCCCTGAGTCAAAAGAGCTTTTGCAGCTGATCAGAGTGGCAGAGAGCTTTTCCCTCTTTGCTTGGAAAAAGCAATTATTCTAAGTAAAAAATAATCACCTATTAGTTGGAAAATACAACACAGTGTTTTACACAGACCACAGGGAATTGATCCTCCGTTACTCCTTTCCATAATTGGAAATAATAAGTGTGAGATGTCCAAAAGAGAGCCTCTCTCTCTTCTCATCTCGCACAGCCACTTTTAAAGCTTGCCACCTGAGACACAAGACAGCTGACAGCTCTCATCGCTGAGAAAAGAGAGAGAGAGCGCTGTCCTGGCACACTGGCCGCACCTGAGACCCATACACCTGGTCTTCACACCTGGGTCATACATTCTCACTTAGACTTCTTTTTGGCGGGGTGGGGGGCTGGCAAGGACAAATGGAGATCAGGTCCAGAGTGATCTTCCATTAATTATTTTTAAGGGCAACAATTTAGGACTATTTCTAGTAATACTTTTTATAACACTACCAAAATAAAAAAAATAAGAATAAAGCACCAAATTACAAGGCGACAGGGTCAGAGTACCTCTGAAACAGTAAGGCTTGTGGCTTGCTATCGGTCAGCAGTAGTAAGAATTTAAGAATTAAGAATTAAGAATAAGTAGTAAGAATTTACCAAAACTCATCCAAGGTGGAGCAAACCATAAATGGGCGACAGGGCGTTAAGTGCCCAATGCTCATTGATGCACAGGGGCAACTAAGGCTATCCCATCTGGTCCGAGCCAACAGAAGATCTACCATAGCACAAGTTACACAAAATTGTAGCAACTTTCCACATGTAGGTTCGGGAGGAGTCTAATCATTCTGTCCTGTCAATCGTCACTAAAAGCATATAAAAAACAGCAGTCCCACCAACAATTTCCCTGGCATCCCTCCACCTCCCCATCTCCTCCTCTATTTCTGTCATTTCCCTCTATGTTAGTACCGCCATGGGGGATTAAACATCAGTTCAAGCTGAGCCTCGGGTTTAAGTCTGCGCCAAGCATAGCAAGCCAAGTTCATGTACCATTAGCTGGATGGCATGTGAACTCGTGAAACAATGGTTATAGAAGGAATGTTTTCAAGCAGCACACGTTGCAACACACTCTACTTCTTATGGGGTTGCATAGTGGCAAACCATACACAGGTCAGACTCTATGTCGAAAGTGTATACAATGGACACATGAGTTTCAGAACTGGCCTTTAATCAGTGGAAGAAGGTCGCCTGGTCTAATGAGTCAAATATCCTTTAGATCACATGGATGGCTGTGTACGTGTGCAATGTTTAACTGGGGAAGTAATGTCACTGGGGATACATGGTGGGATGATGACAAGCTGGTGAAGGGAGTGTGATGCTCTGGACATCGTTCTGCTGGAAAACCCTGTGTATGGCCATTAATGTGGAGATATGTTTGACACATGACACCTATCTAAACATTGCTGCAGATTTAAAGGATATGCTGCTAAAGTTTTTGGTGCCAGATATCATAGGACATCTGCAGGGCTCTCGTAGAATCCATGCCTCAGTGTGCCGGTGCTGTTTTGGCAGCACATGAAAGACCAACAGAGTCTTAGCATATGTGAAATAAGTTTGCTGTTGTAACAGATTAGATGTAAGTAGATTAGATTAATTACATGTACAATAAT